>NC_041223.1:34084858-34130255 GCF_002837175.3 Physeter macrocephalus | reverse complement strand
AGTCCATGCTCTAGTAGGTCTGTGTCTTTATTCCTGTCTTACCCCTAGGTTCTTCATGACCCTTTTTTTTTTCCTTAGATTCCATATATATGTGTTAGCATACGGTATTTGTTTTTCTCTTTCTGACTTACTTCACTCTGTATGACAGACTCTAGGTCCATCCACCTCATTGCAAATAACTCAATTTAGCTTCTTTTTATGGCTGAGTACTATTCCATTGTATATATGTGCCACATCTTCTTTATCTATTCATCTGTTGATGGACACTTAGGTTGCTTCCATGTCCTGGCTATTTAGCATTTTAATACTTGTATTTTACTAAATTTTTGAGTAATTGATAACTTGTCGACTTCTCATTACTTTAAAATATTTCCAATAACTTAATAGTAGTACAATTTAAATTAATTCCAGTTCCTATGCTAAATACACAGAGACTAATAAATTGTTGTTGAAGGGATAGTTACAATAGTTTCATTCGAGAAAAGTTTTCCAGTTATTCTATAGCTCTGTAGATTGACCCAAAGATGCCTCAACTCAAGGGAAAGAATATTCTATATTATATATAATTGTATATATATGTATAATTTTTGTGTTTCTGTCCCTTTTTATATTTATTTATCTACCTATTAGCTCCATATTTCTAGTTTTTGTTAGGGGAGATCCTATTTTCAAGTGTTTCCTGTTCTTATGCTTTTTCTTGAGAACTATCTGTTTGAGATTTATTGTATTTTTAAAGAAAAGATATGTAAGTGTGATATAATTATTCTTATGTTTTGGTAAAAAAACAATAAGAACCTAAGATTGAAAAGTACCCATCAGTGTCTCTGATGGCAAAGCCTAATGTTAGGCATTTATCATAAATGCCTAACGATCAGTATTTAATCAGTCTATAATTAAATATATAATATTGGCAGCAGATATCACAGGCTAGGTAAGAACCAGCTTGTAAAGTGTTTAAAATGTGATCTTCGATTATTAAAACCCAGAGACGTGTCATTTGTGGTTATGAGCATATATAGGAAATTGTATTGTTCTCTGCATAACACTTTCGTAGAATTTTAATGTGAAATTTTAAAGTGCTTTTTGCTAAGAGTTTAGTGTCTTTTTACTACTTGTGTTAACAGATTTCTTTTAGGAAGAAATGGGTGATAATCTTATTTTGTTTTAGCTGCCTTAAACATACTTGTTTCGATAATAGCGGCTGGGCACTAGTCATTGTGACCTCTCATTTCTTCCTCTATATTCCTGATCTTGATGAAGAGCCCCATTCACCCATTATCCACACCACAAGCCATACCGTGGAGCCCGCTTTTACAGTTGCCATCCACTCAGCCACCAAGTGCTGTGGGTATTGCCTCTGACATCTTTCTAAAAGCCTGCTTCTTTCCAGTCCTACAGCCATTACCTTCATTCACAATCTAAATATTTCTTCCTTTGATTTCTGAACAGCCTCTTAAGTTAGTCATCTGCCACCCTCTCTTCCTTCTCCCATTCTCACATCTCTGTTGCTTAATATTCTCCTAAGGATGCCATGGTCTCCAATTTAAAGTTTATATTGGAACTTTTAATAAGACAGGCATCTCCTTTATAATCTGGTCCCTGTTCATCAGCCCAACGTAATCTTTGACATGCCTCGGGTTGACACACTGCGCCCTTGTCATGCTGAGTGCTTTGTGGTTATTGCACAGTGAACTTGCATACACTTTCTCAAAGGTTGCCTCTTCTGCCTCCCTTCTCCTAAACTTCCTGTTATTTGCGTGGGCAACATGTCCTCACCTTTTAAGAATTTCCTGAAATTATCCCCTGATGTCCTAATCTCTTAACAGTCACCACTCTGGGCTACAGAGGTCTTTGTATTTATGTTATTTATCACATGATGTTGCCACTGAAGTTTTGTGGCTGTTTCCCATCATGGGCTTAGGTAGCTCTGTAGAGAGCTCAGGGGAAGCAATCTTGGAAGGGGGCCAAGGAGACTTGTCTCTAAGATGCAGTGGCAGCGCAGTATTATACTTAGATTGTATTGATTCGAGATGGTTTTAGGGAAGCTCAGAGAGATTACCAAGGAAAGGCGAAGTATGAGGGATGCTAAGCAACTCTTGGCTCCACCGCTGCAGTTTCCTCCACAATGGAGTGAATTCCTGGAAAACAGGGGCTGTGTGTGTGATCTGTGTGTGCCCTGAGCACCACATGGTGTTTGGCAAACAGATTGTCTGCTGGTACATAGTAGGTTCTTAAATGTTAAGTGAATTGGGGATCCTAGATGCTCTTCATGGAACCGTATTAAATTGCTTTCAAAAAGTAATTTCTCTGTAGCATTGGGAGCTATTTAAAATACATCCTTTTTTCCAAATGAAATGTCTGATCCATGCTATTTGATTAAGATATGTGGGCTCAAACAGGATTACCAAAGTGTTGCCACGTGTATGTAAATCACACACGAATAGCTAGTCTAACATTCTATTCACTAAGGGAGATTTAGTGAAAGGAATCGCTTTGGCCAGTGCTTTTCTGATGGAGGAACACATCAGAAATATTAACAGCCAGCTTTCTCCATTTTAGGCTGCCATTTTTTCCTAAGAGCTACTACACATCAAGTATACCCAAATTGCCTTTCTGAAATATGGGAACACAAGTGTACTGTCAGTAAAATGGTCTGTGTTGATTAGTTTGTCTTTGGGGTACAGTTGACTCATCAGGTGATGGAGATGCTGCTGGCATTTCATGCAACTTGTCGTGGTGTGCTGGCTTTATTGGCTTCCTAGCAGCGACACTGACACAAATTGTCAGATTTTATGGGCAGTTTTAAACCTAATGAATTACATCCTCAAGAAACTTCCCTCGCCATTTTAGTAGCTGTACAGTTTGAAAGAAGAGAACCAAGGTACACAACACATGATAGTTCAGGACTGAAAGAACGGAAGACGGTGACAACATGCTTATTTTGTTCTTGCACATGGTGTCATTACCTGCACGATGGGATACTGATGCTGTCTCAGAGGCTGGCATTAATCTTTGTGCCAAAGCTTGCAGAAACCCTGCATGCATTCACTGACGCAAGTGTTGCTGTCCATCTTTTTGATCTTAAGATTACTCCTTTGGGATATAAGGTAATATAAGGCTGCCAAACTTTAAAAAAAGAATTCAGTTAGTGAAGGTAAGAGATGCTCATTTTCTTCCAGTCCTGAATTTCTACAAAGCCACATAAGAATTTACATCCATCATCCTATTTCATCATAACACTGGGAGAGTCAAAGATAGTTAGTCCTATTATACCAATGAGAACTAAAAGTTTTGCTCGTATTTGGTCCCAGGTCTACAAGAATCCAAAGATGTAGCTTTAATTAGTACTATATAGAGTCTCCTAACACAGCAGTTGTTTTACTAAAGTCTTGCTGTTTGTTCAGTCTAGATTCAAAAAAACTCTATCTCCACATGTAAAGGAATGCTGAGAAAAATATGCATTCAAAGATAGCTTATCTTTTCATTTTTTCTACCTCTTAAAGTATTCCCTAAATAGTGATAGAGTCAAGATCTGTATATTGCCAGGACCTTTGGCAGGGAAAGATGACTTTTTGGATAGAATCACTTGTAGGAATTTTCCAAATGATTCACACAGAATCAACTTAATCTTCTGGAAAACATTGTAGGGACCACAAATACATATTGTACCCAGGATGTAGAGTGCTTACTGCAGTGTGGTCTGTGATTTTTTTTTTTTTTTTGGTATGCATAACCCAAAGACCTAGATAGAAATGGCTAATTTTAGCACTTCTACTATAAAACAGTTTCCTACAAGAGAATATCTTCATTCATATTAAACATACCAGTATCTCTACCAACTACAATTAATTAAGAAAGGCATGCCATTGAAATCTCACCTGGTGGTGATGAGGAAACAATCCTCTCCACTGGGTGTCTTTGGAGAGTATAGAAGTTAACTCTTTAGTAAAATACTCATTTAGTATAAAAATTGCCTATAAAATGCTTGAGCCAATGTAGAAATAAGTTAATTAACTTCCCACCCAGACCACAATCTCTCAACTATTAGGAATTCTCTCTCTTTTTGCTTCCAAGGACTTTGGAGTTATGGCTGAAATTTTTTAAAATACTAAAACTGGAATTTATTATTATTATTTTTGTGGTACGCAGGCCTCTCACTGTTGTGGCCTCTCCCGTTGCGGAGCGCAGACTCAGCGGCCATGGCTCACGGGCCCAGCCGCTCCGCGGCATGTGGGATCTTCCCGCACCGGGGCACGAACCCGTGTCCCCTGCATCGGCAGGCGGTCTCTCAACCACTGCGCCACCAGGGAAGCCCTGGAATTTATTTTTAAAAATAGGGTATAAAAGGATTCTTCACTTGTCAGAAGGATTCATCTTACAGTTTCTTATTGATTTTTTTCCCCCTGAATATATTCAGAGCTTGTAATTTTATTTTCCCAACTTCGGTTCACACAGATTTTCAAGGGTACCACAACTGCAGAAGATAAAGCATGCTGGTGTTATTTATGTGTCATAGATAGTAAAATTGAGTCACAGTGTCTTGCCAAGAATGACAAAAACTCAATACTAGAGTCAAGGTTATGGCTCAGATTCTTTAAAAACTGTGTTGTGACTAGTTTTTCAAAAATCTCAAAATTTTGCCAAATATTACACAACTTCTTCGAATTGGGATAGTTATTTTAAAAAATCACAATGTGCTTAATCCAAAAATCCAGGCTGGAGACAGACATTAGAGTGAGTCTTCAGAAAAATGAAGAAATGATTTTTTTGAAAAGCAGAGAGTCATTAATTAAATATTTGACCTTTTGTGGCTTCTCAAATGTCCATTTTCAAAAAGAAGCAGTTAGAAGGAAAAAGTATGAATGTAGATTCGGGGCCCGAGGACAAAAATAGTTTAAATTGCCTTGATATATGTTCACAGATTGCAAATGAGCACTCCTTAAAATTTAAACCCTTGAATGTCATAGGCTCTGAGTTTTTTATGTATACAATGTGATTCTTACTGCCTTCCAGCTGTGTTGTGATTTCAGAAGATGACCTTCCCTATAAGTTTTATATGTAACTCATAAAATGCACGACTCTGGAGAACAATTATCATGACAGGGAGTGTGCTTTCTTGATTATGTGATGGGGTCCTGTTTCCCACTTCTGTTTTTGAAGGATACTAAAGGTAAGATTAAAAATGCTCCAGTCGTTCTGCTTGCTTGATTGTAACAGTGAAGGAGACAAAATTGATTCTAGCTTATGGCTCAGTGTTTCAGTGTTATTCGGCAGCACCTGTTGGCCGGCAGCTGTTGGGGATTATTGCAGGTTTCTTTGTCAGGAACAATGTGGCAACAGTAATAAATCAGATTCAAACTGGTTACTGAATTGCTTTAAAAGGTTTAAAAGTCTTTTTATAATCAAAGATGTTAATTCTAAGTGGTGAACCGGAATGAACCTGTATATATCTTGGGACCAAGTTATACTTTCTAAATCTGGCTAATGACCATACATGTACTGAAGCCAGGACAATTTTCTCCCAGAAATACAGCAACATTGAAAGTATCCCTACCAAACATGCCTGAAAAGATAGGAAAGCTACAATATTCCTTTAATTTTTTTCCCTTTGGTTCAGGTGAAATGGAGGATACAGCTCTGATAGTTAGAATTTCATATGGCAGGTGCTCACAGACATAGTGGATTTGAGGAAATCAGTTTTCACTAATCTAGAAAATTCTCTCCTCAAGAGAGAAGGGATTTAAAAACTTTCATGATCTATTTAAATTCAACATATCTTTCTCCTATTCTGAATAGGGAGAAATGACTCTAAGGTCATAATGTGGAATTGACTTATCCCTTCCTAGTATATTATGACATTTCACATTAAGGCAAAATAAGAAGAAACGTTCACGGGTGAAGAGGAAGGAGAGAAATGTAGTTGCTTACTTTATTAGTTTTCATGACAATACATACTTTATACAGTCCATCATTCCTGGTTGTCTAAGTATGTGTTTTCCCTAAGGTAAAGTCTCAAAAATTTCAGAAGATGTTTTAGGAGTTCTGTCAGAGAGGTGAATGGTCTCGAGCTAAAGCAAATGTAATATGACTTTTTATTTAATATATTTGTTTCCTATATCTATGCCTTTATCTATGCATACATGTACATCCATATGCCAAAAATTCAAGTGTTTGCTTTTTCATATTCAAATTTTGTTAGTGAGAAAAGCAGACTTATACGTAATCTCATTTATTTATGTGGAGACTAGCCCACCTTGCTCATTTTACTTTGTAAACCCACTCACTATTCTTCTTACCCCTTCTTCTCTTTCTTTTTGTCCTTCACTAATAGAGCCTTCAGCTACTAAGGCAAGACATGCAGACCAGTTTCTGAGGAGTAACAAACACATACATCATTTTGGTGGCAAACCTGACAGTCACCAGTCTTTTATAAAATCAGGTCCCTGCTCTTTTGGTAACAGGGTTAAGAAATGCTACACCAGCTCCCTGTGCGGAAAAGAGATCTGCTGATTGTTCTATTTGGAAGCCTTGAGCACACCCCCATGTCTTTGCACATTTATGAAATTACTGTGACTTGTCTTTTACATCTTTTTGAGCATTTATGTAATTAGGTTAGGCTCTACCTAATGGAGAGGAGCTGCTCTTATTCTGTGCTTGGTGGTTCATCCATCTCTGAGTCTTTCCGAGAATGAAAGGTGGCAGTAGTGTGCCCGGCATCAAGACTGAGCAAAGAAAAAATCTTCAGAGATTACTCTTGAAATCTGTTCTGAGAACACATGGTTTTCCTAGCGCTGTTTACTTCGGGACTTTTGGGGTCAGGAGGAAAGCTTTTCAACAAATCTGGTTCCTTTTCAAAACTATTTTTGGTAGTTTTTTACATGTGCCTGGTAATTCATTTTAAGTGGTAAAGGGAGGGAGATAATGAGTAGATAGAATTCTAAATGCACTAAGACTCTTTTATGATCCTATTTTTTTCATAAATTTTATCTGGTAGCATACAAAAATTGTAAAAATGAGTAGGTTTAATGTTGTTGAATACAGAAAATTTATTGAAAGAGGGCAAATGCAGCCCTAGGCTCCTGGACCATGGCTTATACTCTCCCTTTGCTTCCTCCAACCCAGGGCCCAACTGTAGACTTGCAGGATTAATTTTAGTCATTTCACACAGTTCCATACTGTACCTTGTCTTTCTGCAAAGCAAAGGTAATATTGTAGTTCAAAACTCGGCCATCCACGACCCTTAGGATATATGTTTTTATTATTTCTGGCAGGGACATTTAAAATTTCTTTACCTACATTTTGCACTTATTTGTATTCTTAAACACAGAATGTAGATGATGAATTTACTGATTTTTGTAACTCATTCACTGTTACTATAATTATAGTTCTGATTTAAATACAGTGATAACATTATACACTGTAAATTTATTTAGAACTGTTTATCTCTATCTGCAAATAACCCCAGACTCCAGTACTGTTACCACCCTTAATTTGTTTCCTTAAAACGGCTGTAATTTGGAATTAAAATTATTAAAGTCGTTATAATTATTTATGAAAAAAAGGATTTATCCATTCTCCTATGGATAAAATGCACACTTATTTTGGATATTAAGAAGACTTTGTTCATTTTCGGAATACTTCCTTCTTCTTGGCTATTCACTGGAAATAGCCAGTTATCATTTTTACATGTCTCTCAAAATTATTGCAGTTGCATTAAACATAATGGGGTTTTGTCCTAGTGGAAGGATACTATGAAAATAATGCTTGCTCACTGAAGGACAAGAATAATACTGTATTGTTTTTCTGGTTCATCAAGGTGATGGTTCATAAAGAATAAATAAGTGTTCCATTGACAATGTTAGTTATGTATTTTAGTTTATTAAATGAATTAAAGCACAATAAAAAGAAAATCATTTTCAAACCTGCTGCGCTTGGCCCAAAAACTGATTGTTTTTGTCTATGGTATATACATCTTAAAGGCTTTATTTAGAGTCAGTGACAAATGTGCCATCTGTATGTGATAAGATATAAAATGTTTACCTTAAATAGGAAGGTGCTGTAATGTCCTCTTCTCATTCAACATAATCATATTACAAATTCCCATCTCTTCTTGAAGTCTTATCTATGGCTATCAGACTATGATATGAAACTCACTTTTAAAAATAAAGCAAGTATAGCCAAATATCATTAGTCTTTCAACTTTTTTGTATATTGATATTTATTAAATTTTTTTGAATAAATAGGCTAATGTGATAACGAATAACCAAATAGTTATTAAGGTGGTCAGGGAAGACCTAGTAAAATAATCTAGAGTTGCACATTATGGGAACCAAAAGAATGCTGGTGTGACTGGAGCATAGAAGGTATGGGTTAGAGAAATAGAATGTTCCTATTCTAGAAAGAAATGTCAGAGAGGTAGACAGGGCCAGAACATGTAGGGCTTTGTAAGCCAGGAGAAACATTTGCATTTTACTCTAAATAGATGGTAAGTAGAGATGTGTATTACTTCTGACATATTTTAGAAAGATTTATGTGGCTACCATATGGAGAATTTATTATTGGGGTGCAAGAGCTGAAGTAGGGAGACGAACTAAGAGGCTGTAGGAACCCAGGTGTGAGGGCGGCTTGTATAGGGTGGATTTCATGGAAATGAGAAAAAAGATGTGTATGGGATTTTTTGGCAGGTGGAATAAATACTACTTTCTGCTGAATTTGGATGTAGGTGATAAGGGAAAAAGGAGAAAGTTTAATTAAGGTAGTTAGGAAAGGAAAATCAAGGATAGATCCTAGATTTTGGTCTTGAGCAATTACGTAGATGATGATGTCATTGAAAGTGCTGGAATAGATTAGGAGGAGAGCAAGATTTTTAGGGAGGAAAGGCTGGGGAATAAAGAGTTTAATTTGAGACATCTTTTAGACATCAAAACAGAGCAAGGTCCTTGAGAAAGTGGGAGAGGTTGTAATACAGACTTTATAGACCACATATGGAGAGCTTGGTCTTTGATAAGAGTGTCGTTTCCTCTATGGCAACAGTGATGTGAGCATGAGAAGGTTTCTGTCTCATTGCTTCTAATTTCTTGAAGGGGTATGAGACAAGACAAGCATTGGAAAATAAGGCAGAGGAGGATGGAGTCTAGTACACTTGAAGAGCAAGAAGATATGGGTACCTCAGCTGTGCCTTTTCTGGTCATCTTACATTTGGATCCTGTGTACTTTTTACATTGGTCTGGGCTACCTAGCAAAACCTGGAGCTGGGTTTGTCCTCTCTGCACTTTTACCACTTCAGTGGGCAGGTCTGGTTTTAGGTTCTACATCTTACAGTCAATATTCATTCATGCACAAGTATTTATTGAATTTCAACTTATCAAGTACAAGATACTGCATTTAATCATTCCAACTTTAAGTTTTTCATCATTCCATCATCTAGATTTAAGCTGCATCAGAAGAATCCATATAAAACCTGCCTTCACATGGCTCGTTAGTTTTATAAAGATTCTCTAAAGTTGTGTTTTCTGAATACAAAACAGAAGAAAAATACCATTCATCCTGTGCATACCTTCTAGATGTTTGACTATGGTGGAATTATTTAACCTACCATCTTTAAAACAAGGAATATAAAATCCAGCTAACAGAGCAGAACATAAATATGAACAAGTAAGGACATAAGGATTATGAACTAGTGAGTGTTCAATATTGTCATTAGACTCTAACCAGGCATGAGTATATCAGGTATTATATTCTGTCAGGGAGAATTATCAAGCCTTAATGCTTTGAAATAGAACTAAGGAATCTCTTCAAATAAGAAATTAAATAGAATTTACTCCAAGGTAACTAATAAACACTTTTCAAAATATCTGAGAATACTCTTGTCTGAAATTGAACTCAATATAGATCATTTATCATTAAAAATGTAAACATACTAACTAAATGATACCAATTTAGAGTTTAAAAACTGCTGTAATCTTATTTGGAGATACAAATCAGGAACAGATATTAAAGAGAAGTTATCTTAATTAATCGTATCAAATCTCCAGGGTTTCCCCACTTCCCTTAAAAACACATGTATAAGTTTAGGCTGATTGTCTTTGCTGTGAGATCATCAAAGTCATGTGTTTAATTTAAGTAGCACTGGTGACAAATGAGAGCCAGAAAAGGGGGCCTCACTTGTGAACCCCTAAGGAAAAGGAAATATGCAGCATCTCAACCACTTTTGCTTCTCCCTACAGTTTATCTGTATTATGGATTGTAGAGGTATTTTTAAAAAATATTTTTCTTAGTGTAATAATATTCACAAATATTTCACCATAAAAAGCACTAAACATTTTAAGTATATAATATTAAATGCACCATCTTTGATAATTATTTTTATTGACCATATTCTTGTCAACTCTAACTTTATTAAGAAATTTAATACCCTAACACTCCAGAATTTTATACTTGTTCAAGTCTTTAAAGTTTTCTTATGACTGTCAAAGGAAGGTATTTCTTTAAATAAATATGGTATTCCTCATTGTTCCTAATCAAAATATCTCTTTTATGTAGTCTGCACAAGAAAATGGAAATGATGCACAAAAATACAGCTTTTTATCTTGCAAGTTGTTTATGCATCTTGGGTTTGCTTATTTTTGCAATCGTGTGCATTTTAAAATTGCCATTTGTATTTTGTATTCTGGCTTTTGACTGTAGTGGAAATTTGGATTGAAGACAGTAGGAACTGTGATGTACAATATATAAGCTTGCATCCAACTGAGAAAAACCACCACTGTCTGTGCTTCAATCAGAAGGAGATTTTCTTTCAGTTTGTTTAGAAGAACCAGGTCCTGTCATCTGCATAGAATACAATATTTGACAGAAAGATTTTTCTTTTGCCCTTTGTGGCTTACATGCTGAATGCCACAAAAACTTCTGTCTAGCTGAATAACAGTTTAAGGTATCCTCTGTGATGATGGGTAACAATAAAACCAAATAAAATTTTAAATTACTATGCATAGTAGACCAAGAACCATTATCTGAATACCAAACAGAGCCAAAAAATTCTCTAAGATCCAGATTAGACATAAAAACATTTTAAAAACAGGTATGCAGGTATGTAGTATAAACCATTTTGGAAAACTCCTTGGCATTATTTACTGAAGTTAATAAATGCATACTCTGTGAAGCTGCAGTTCATCTAGTAGGCATGTATTCAAGAGAAATGTGTGCACCAACACACATCCAAAAATGCTTGTAACGGCACTATTAATAATATCTAAAGCTGGAACTAACCTATGACATAAATATAAGCGTGGATAAATATTTTTTGGCATAGTCATGTAAGGGTTACTATAAAGCAGTAAAAATGAACCTATACCTGACAGCATGGGTAAATCCTCAAACATAATGTTGAGCAAAAGAAATTAGACATAAAAGGCTATATACTGCATGATTCTATTTATACAACATTCAAAAATAGATACAACTGAACTATTGTGTTAGAACTTAGGAGTAGTTATCTTTAAGGAGGGTGGATACAGGGATTGAGAGGGTAGATTCATGGGAAATATTGTCTTTACCTGGATAATCGTTATATAGGTTTTTACTTATGATAGTACATTGATAATATTAGTATAAGACATTAAGATTTTACATTTAAATTATGAAAAGATAATACATGTGTACATTTTTATATTGATACATATATATATAAAATACATGGCATTTATAATATATAATATGTTGGTATGTAGCATGTACCAATTTAAAAAATGCTTTAAAAAGAAGAAGAAAAAAATGTCAGGATATAAAAAATACTTCATTTCTTTTTTGCTAGACATAATTCAATTATGTACAAGTCGTGTATGCATATATATGTTAAAATATGCTAAATAAGCAATTCAGTAATTCCATTTAGGCTTCTGATGGGTCACAAAACAGAACTAAGTTTAGTTACATTTCATTTAGCCACTTAAAAAATTAAAGTGAAAACTGTTTTTCTTTCCTTACAATCTTCAAGTATTTTAACTATAAGCAAACAACATGATTTAATGTTAAAGTTTTTGTAACTCAGAGTCTGTTGAATTCATCTTGGTTTTCATCAAGTTCAGTAATTCACTTCAATTTTAAGTTAAAACATTTTATTTTGCTCCTACTCTATGGGAGGCACTATGGTTTTTATATAATAAATGTTCCTATTGTGGCATCCCAGTTAGAAAATTTTGTACATAAGAGTACTATTGATTTCAGCAAGTGAGTACATATGTGAATCTCTGGATTAGTTATCGACTGCTCAAAAAGTGCACCATGAAAGGTAGAAGATCTGTGTAAACATGCCTGGCATCTGGCAGCTGAACTCGGTAATATAAAGTCTAGCAAAACTTTATTATTCAGGTATATAATGTATTACTTAAAAAAACTACTTTTCATAATCTCTTGGGGTGCATTATCTAAGAGGATTATAAAGATGATACTAAGCTGCTATTTCCCAGGCATGTGTCATGTGCTGGGCACTTAGTGCTATGGCCGATAATACATATGATACCTGTATTTCCAGAGAGAGTTAATTTAAACAAGGAATTTTTTTCTGCCTTAAAACTGGTGAAGTGATTTTCCTAAAATCATTATTTCACTTATACTATTGAAGAGAAAATTGACTATTTTTAAAGAAGAATGCCATCATTTGATGGCTATCATCAGGATACTTAAAGATTCTTTAAAAAAGTTAGCATCAAGGGAGGATAAAAGCAAATGCAGTTATCCTACCTTAGATCTTGTAGATCTAAATATCTGCACAGAAATACCTAATATCCTGAAACCAGCATTACGTTACTGATGACATCTTTTTCCATTACATGATCTGAAAAATTTAAAGGAATTTTCCAGTCTACTTTGCATGGAAAAAAATAGAATGAGAATATTTCTTTTTCAAATCTAGTTGCCTTGGAACAAGAGTGAATGACTGTGTTGGATGTTGTAAAGTGTTTTTTGCTATTTCAAGTTAGAATTGGTTGTGAAATAATAGCGTCATGCTGAATAAAAGATTTTCTTTTAAGAAACAAAAATTAAGTATTTTAGAAAAGGATCTACTAAAAGAAAGGACATGATGATCTTTTATGTTGCTTTAAGAAGCATATGCAGTAACTCTAAGAAGGTTGAACATGTCAGGAAATTAATCTGAAGGCAAACTTGCATACGTGAGAAAAATCAAAAATGATGACTAGGGTCTTAAAAGGAAGAATTGATGGGATATGTTAAAAGTGATATGAAATTCAAACGAAAAGATTGATGAGATTTATTATTATAAAATTTTGAGTTTTTTAAAATAAAAAATATAAGTACAAAAAAGTTAAGTAATATTAACAAGCTTGAGAGAAAACAAAACACATTTATCCATCCCTGTCCAGTTATTTTCCTCTTAGGTGTCTAAAGTTAACAATTTCTGGCAATTTCATCTCATTTTTTGATAGACTTCTATTCATATTTCTCAATTTGTCAATTTTATATACTATCAATTGACATTCTGTTTTTATAAATCAAACTTAGCTTTCTGGCACACCATCTTTCTTGCCTGTCTTGAGAGTTATTTTTTATTTGTTTATGTTTCCTGGATTTCTAATTCTTCTTGTACTATTTGCTATTATATTGTTTCCCCTCTCAAAAATATTTCAGTACATTAGTTTTTTCTAAACAGCCCCACTTTTCTTTAGATCTCTTTGCCCAAAGTCCTCTGTGTTTTGCCTGAACTTGGATTCATTGTTCCCTAGGTTTAGTGTAATGTTTTCCTACATTGAATCCACCTTGTCTAGGAATTCACGCCTTCCTCTTTTTTGGTTTACTTTCTCATTTTGCTGGAGTACATCCTCAAATAGTTTCTTAAGAAATGTTGCATGGACAATAAACTTTTTGAGTCATTGTAAAAAATTTAAGTCATTGTATTATATAAAATTTTTTCAAGTTTGGGTAATTTCTCTTTTTTTTAGTAGAAATTCTTCTATCTAGTTTCTCTATTTTATTTTTTGAAGCTCCTTTTCTTCAAATTTGGCGTTTTTCATCTTTCCTATTTTTAATGTTTTTCTTTTGTTTCTCTTTTATAGGCAATGTCTTTAACTCTATCTTCAAAAGTTGTACTGAAACTTTATTATAGATAAATAATTGTAATATTACTTTTTCATGTTACTGTATTCTGTTTCTCTTCTCAAATCTCTCCAGGAATATTAATCAGAAATTTCTTTCTTTCAAAAATGGTATTATCAGTCCTTTATATAATCTTCTGTCTTCCAGGTTTTTTTTTACTGTTTAATCTTCATTCTTCTTTTCTATGAGGTACTCTTTACTAAAAAAACTGCCTATCTTTATTCCCTATTAATATTGTGGTGTCAGGTCTTAAGATGATCTGCTTGAGGAGCTGATTGAGAGGACTGAGGGCCCAGGGTGTGAGGGCAGGACAGCAGGGTGATTAGGCAGGGAGCTAGCTCTTCTGCGGAGGCAACATCAAATGTAAGAATATGTTTTTTTTCCTCTGGGATCGTATTTCTCCAGAGAGGTAAACTTCATTCTTTTTCCTAGGGGAGAAGTAGCTATGAGTATTTGGGGCCACAGCTGTTCTTGGCCACAAGTAGAAGTGTTCACCTATAGAGAAAAGTTTCCATTACTTTTGTCAAATTACACCTCTTAGGAGAATCACATCTTATGAATAACATTTTTCCCCCCCCTGGGTAATTAACTCTTCAGTAGGCAGGTTAGTGCCCCAGTAAGATGTTTTTTTTTAACATCTTTATTGGAGTTTAATTGCTTTACAATGGTGTTTTAGTTTCTGCTTTTCTGCTTTATAACAAAGTGAATCAGCTATACATATACATATATCCCTGTATCTCCTCCCTCTTGCGTCTCCCTCTCACCCTGCCTATCCCACCCCTCTAGGTGGTCACAAAGCATGGAGCTGATCTACCTGTGCTATGTGGCTGCTTCCCACTAGCTATCTATTTTACATTTGGTAGTATATATATGTGCCACATCTTCTTTATCCATTCATCTGTCAGTGGACACTTAGGTTGCTTCCATGTCCTGGCTATTGTAAATAGAGCTGCAATTAACGTTGTGGTGCCTTATGAATAACTTTTATTTCACATAACTGATTCGTTGAAGAAAACTTCGTAACTTTAATTCCCCAGTAACTCTTTGAAGTTTTTCCTTTTGGGATTCACATTTCAATGTATAGTAGGTGTAAATCTTAGTGTTTGAGAAAAATCCCAGCTTTTGAATTATAGTCCACTTAATTATGTGGAGCCCTGGTTGCTAAATTATAGTATCTCATGCATCGAGTGAAATATTGAGTTGTTTAGCACACTGTATCACTTATTTATTCCAAAATATTTCATCTGTGAATTGACTGCTCTTTTATGTTGGCTTTTCTTTATATAAAAGTTAAAATAATGTTAGAAAGGCAAATTATTCAGATGCTGAAATTACGTTTTCCTCGATTTCAAATAACTTATAAACTGGGAGAATTAGTATATGTTTTATGTAACATAGCTTATTTCTTAAAATTATACAGAAAATGCACATAATTCTGGAAATAAAAATGTTCAGCTGCTAAATAGCTCTCCCTGTTACTTTGCTGTTTTTCTTCCATTTGCTACACACACACACACACACACACACACACACACACACACACACACACACACACACACACAGACTCACACATATATATAGTGTATTTAGTTCTGTAGCCACAAGAATTAGCAGCAGTTTTGGAGAGAAAAGGTAGGAGAAAGAATGCCCTGAGCATCCCTTTGAATAGCTCAGGCAAGAACAGGTGTTATTATCCCAGGAGGAAACTGTAAGTGACTTTTTTGTAATTGGAAGTGTGTCCTGCCCTGATAAGAACTTGTGGATAAGGAAACAAGAGACTCGTAAATAGCCAAAGGGAAGAAAGCCAGAAAAGCTTGCTGTGCTCCTCCACTTAAATATAGTCATTTCTTTAGGGACTACAGGTTTTACAGAAAGATGAGGACTAATTTGGGATGCTACTTACCTTTGTTTCCAAAAGAAAAAACTCCTCTAGAATGTGATTTTAAGTAGGCCATGGACCAAAAATGGGCCAAAGGCCTGCCAGGCAGCTTTATGAACTTCAAGGTTCTAGGATATTTCATCCATTGGAGAGTTCCCCAGTGGTTTAAACAGTATTAGAAAGAAAACAGCAGCAAAAAAATCAACCATGCTAATAAAAATCTCTCCTGCAAGAAATTATTGGGTGGTAGAACCTAAGTAGTTTTGTTGCTGCTTTGTTGTTGTTTTGTTGACTGGATGGTTTGTTCTGGATATTTGCTTACTTCTTGGCTTGTTGATTTTCAGTATATAAGTATAACTTTGCAATGCCAAGAAAAGAAAAGAAAAAAGAAATCTTTTAGGAGTCTTTAAGATAATATCATACATTTTTGAGGTTTTTAAGACTGAGAATCAATTTTGCTTTACCTAAAAGGAATGTTATAATGCTGCACATTTTTGCTTATTCTGCATTCTTGCTTATTCTTGAAACTCAGAAGAAATTCTGCCCGTTGAAAAGCTCTCATTGTGTATTAATCACAACATGAAACCCTCACTTACTCTCAAATTAAGTGTTCAGTGCTATGCATGTTATAAATTCATTCTCAGTGGCAAAATTTTCTTGGGGCTTAAGAAATTGTACTTTAATCACTTGTAGCCAAAAAGATTAGCAAAAATAGTACTTTGACAAATAATGTCAGCATGTTCTTAGATTTTGGTAAATGTGGACAAAATCGGTAGATAGATACATGAGGAGTGCCCACATAAAATCATCATACTTCGAAAGCTTTTCCTAGCGTAACTCACAACTGTAGACTTTTCCTTTCAGTAATAAGAAGCAACAATGTTGATAACTAGAAAGCATCTAGCCAGCTTTCTATTCAATGAGGACTTTTTTGAAATAATAATAATAATTCAACAAAACAAACAGAATCACTAACTTCAAAATACTCTCGTACTTAAAAGTAATGTGAGTTTTAAAATTGTTTAGCGCTTCCAGTTTAGATATTTGGGAACACTATTTGCATCTACATGCCAACATTGATTGACTCCTTGAATTTGAATATTCCCCATAATCATATCCCACTCCATCCATTTTTTCTTCACTCTCAGTTATACTTTTCATATACCACCCTTTATTTCTTTCCCTTCAGCATTTCGTTTGCTTTTTTCCCCTTTTTAAATGTGAAACAAAAAAAATTTTATATGCTACCCACTGCGTCCATGTCCATACCTGCTGTCTCATATCCATCCACTTTTCGACTGGGACAGTCTGCATTGTTTCCATCTCTCTATAAAGCAGTTCTCATTAAATTCATCAATAAGCCCTTGATTTCTGAATCCAGTGAAAATTTATTTTTTTTATCTTCCCTGAATTCTTTGTGGCATTTAACACGTCTGAGCACTCCCTCTTTCTTTGAGAACCCTCTTCCATTGACTTCTGAGATAACACTCTGTAGGTTCCTCTGCATAATGCTTATATACAGATGTTCTGCATTTTTTCAGTTCCACAGAGTTTCTCTGTGTATCTGCACACATTTCCTTGGCATCCATTCCAAGTGTATATCAGAGACTTTCAGGTCTAGACCATCAACCGGATCTGTTGTTCTTTCTGTATACCATCGCAGGGTGCCAGCAAAGAAACCTGGGGACTACCCTTGAGCCCTCCTTCTTTCCTACCCCTGCATTTAAGGAATTACCAATCTCACTGATTTTGCTTTCTTAATATCTCTTCAATTGTTGCTTTTTTCTCGGTACCCTATTGTCAGTACCCTTCAGACAGGGTTATATCCCACCTGCATTGCTAGAATAGCACTCCAATTTGCTGTCTTGTATCTAGTCTTGCCAACCCCATTCAGTCCACTCCTCTCATCTTCCTCTCTTTTAACATTTATCATATCAAATCAATTTTTATTATATATTTGATTTTACTTATTCACTTATAAGTCATGCTCTTTGTTAGCTCATCAGGTACCAATTCTATATATTTTTTTAACATCTTTATTAGAGTATAATTGCTTTACATTGTTGTGTTAGTTGCTGCTGTATAACAAAGTGAATCATCTATACGTATACATATATCCCCATATCCCCTCCCTCTTGCATCTCCCTCCCACCCTCCCTATCTCACCCCTCTAGGTGGTCACAAAGCACCGAGCTGATCTACCTGTGCTGTGTGACTGCTTCACACTAGCTATTTATTTTACATTTGGTAGTGTACATATGTCCATGCCACTCTCTCACTTTGTCCCAGCTTACCCTTCCCCCTCCCTGTGTCCTCAGGTCCATTCTCTACGTCTGCGTCTTTATTCCTGTCCTGCTTATTCCTGACTTACGTCACTCTGTATGACAGACTCTAGGTCCATCCACCTCACTACAAATAACTCAATTTCGTTTCTTTTTATGGCTAGTACTATTCCATCGTATATATGTGCCACATCTTCTTTATCCATTCATCTATTGATGGACACTTAGGTTGCTTCCATGTCCTGGCTATTGTAAATAGTGCTGCAATGAACATATGTACCAATTCTATATTAATATTATTTTTGTCTTTGTCATTCATTCCATATCATAGTACTCGTTATAAGTACTTAATAACTGTTTTTCTGGTGAATAGATATGTGAATAAATGCAGTCTCACTGCTCCAAAGCCAGTTGATAATGACTGAGTGAATAGTGGGGCATGGATAAGAGCTAGTCACTGAAATTGGAAGCATCATTCAGCAGCTGTTTCAGCAACAGTCTGGGAGAAGTTTTCTATTTCTTCCTTGCATTTGTGAAAGTTGACTGTATTAAAAGCAGGGTTACTCATGCATTTAATGTAGAATTTAAATACAATTCAATGCTGAGTCTACTTGAGTATTTATTATATGGAGAGTACGTGAGATAAATAAATCAAATTATGTGAAAAAATTTAGGAAGTATGATAAACTTATTTTCTAATTTCTATGATAATATGCCCAAGGAATAGATTCAACCCAAATATTGTATAGTTGTAGATGTGTCTAACCCAATTCACGTTATGTTATGATGTTAATAGTATGTCCAAATATCTTTCCAGTTCTTGATTAGGCAGAAGTGTACTTAAGGTCAGTCAAAATAAAAGGTCAAGTACCACAAGAAATAATTTCTTTTAACTTTTGAAAATTTAAAAATTAATTTAGTGCTAAATAGTTTTGGGGTTCACAGTGTATAGAAAATAATTTTGCAATGACAAAAATTACACATAGTAAATGTCCATATCTGAGTGAATTTATTGAGGAGTGTAATTTAGTTTGAGTCATTGGGAAAAGAGAGAACTGAGGTATTATAAAATGTGAAAAATTAAATGAAATGTCTATTTCTGCTATTTTTGCATAAATTAGACCTTTTACTTCTAATTATGAAAAAAAAAGTCTTTTTTGCCTCCCCTCTCCCTGGGTAGCTTGTTATCTGTAGCAAGTAAATTTCTAAGAAAAGTGCAAATATTCAAATATATTGTCTTAACATTTAAAAGAAAAGAATACATATTCAGACAATGCTACCATTTAAAAAAATTAAAGCTTAAATCATGAATTTTGTTTTATTAAAGATTTTTTTAAAATAGTGATCTGACAACAGTTATTGCTCTTTTATAAAGGTAAAAATATCACATTTTGCTTTAATATAGCCATGATTACTCTTTTCACCAGTAGCTTTGTTAGTAGGTCAAGGAGAAATCATACCTAAGAAGAAGGGTCCATGGAGAAAAAGATGGACCATATCAGAATTAAAATTAAATTGAAAAAATTTAAATCAAGGAAACCATTTTTACTTCTTTCAGTATGATGTGCAAATTCATGCATTTTAAATGGGAAATGGGAAATTTCATAGCTGCTGAACAGCAGTGATGTGAGCTCTGTGGTCAGAGTGGATGCAGGGTACAATAAACCTGTGGCAGCTTTTGCTCATTTAAAGAAATTACATTTGAAACGTTCTGACTACATTATGGAGCCATAAGAAAATTTACAGTTATTTCTTTTTAGTGGAACAAAGTACTTGCTCTTTTTCATCTCAGAATCATTTTCTAATTTTGCTACGCTTAAAGGGGAGTGCAAATTCAGTCATAGATATACTTGCTGTGCACATACCTGAACAAACACACATGTCAAAGTTTACCAGCTGTCTATATATTTATTAGTGTGTGTCAAACTTAGCCATCAACTAGAACTTATGTTTTAGTTAGAATATTAATTTATCTCATCAGTAAAATGCTCTTTACTTACTCTCTTTCTCTAGGCTGTTTTATCTAAGATGTATTTGTGATTTTTATTTGATATAATATGCAGTAGAATGAAAGGTTGTGTGAAATTAAAATCATGGTAACAATTATCTTTCTATCATGCAGAAGGAAATAGGTACTTTGACTAGATATAAAAAGTATCTGTGATAACTAAATACATTCATACTGTAGCAACTGAATTTGTAGAATATTGATTTCTCCATTAAGTTATATAACTTTTCACTGGGCTGCTTGCAACTTGATAATACACTGTTTTAAAACAAATATATTATCAAATTGCAAGTAGCCCAGTGGCAAAATATTTTGCATTAAGACAGTCGCATAAATGTACACTAAAATTGAATCTAACAGCAAAGATGAAGGTAGTGGTGACAAATATAGAAAGAAACTCCAAGAATAAAGCTGTTTAGAAGCCATTAGTATACATGTGCTTTGAGAGTAGGGATGCACTAATTCTTTCAGACATAAGAATTCTATTTTCCAAGTAACTCCATTCATGTAAGCAACACACTTCATATAAGACAGGTTTCAGCTTCCAGCTGTTTTCTGATGTTGGAAAGTGAAACACTAGGGCTTGAAAGTGAAACACTAGAGTAGGGATGCAGTAATTCTTTCAGACATAAGAATTCTATTTCCCAAGTAACTCCATTCATGTAAGCAATACACTTCATATAAGACAGATTTCAGCTTCCAGCTGTTTTCTGATGTTGGAAAGTGAAACACTAGGGCTTGAAATGGTTCTGGGGACACAGCCTTTCCTGTCAGGGATTCTAGCAGATGCTGATATAATTTAATATTCGTGGAAGACGGACCAAATATAGAATAGCATCAAATTGATTTTGCAGAGTTTTCAAGCCAGCTGTCCCTTGGTATTTACATGGAAGAAGTCTACAGTGTACCAAGTTGCATATTTTTGTGTGCAAGTTCTCAGCCATGGTATGTAGTCGTTGGTGTTTTGACAGCCATCTGCTCAGGGCTTACTTTCTCTATTCAGCCATAGCTAAAATTGAACATTTTTCAAAGTGGAAAATTCCAGGTAGTTTTGACTATAAGAGAACATAAATCTAGCACTCAATATTAAAAATAAAAGCAATATATAGTTTTTGCTTAGTAATAACCAGTATATTAAGGTGAATGTCTTATAAATAGCTCTGAAAAATAAATAAGCTCCTTTAGAAGAGAGACCGTATCTTCTTATTGATTGAGTTTTGTTTAATTGTGTGTAAGGCTCTAGCTAGACACAGGGGGAGTTACAGAAATGAATAACTTGACAGTGACTTAGCCAAAGGCTGACCTTGTCTTGTATACAGCAAGACCTCCGTAAATATTTGCTGAATGAATGAATGAATGAACAAGTTAGAATCCATACGTAATAACCTGTTTATTTGTAGAAATTTTCACCCAGAAACTTATAGGTTTTAATACACGGAGCTGCATGCACGCACACACACACGTGTGTGTGTGTGAGATAAGTATGTTTCTATACTGTAAGTGAATGAAAGAAAGTTTGATAAGAACTTTTGAGCCCTGACTATGCACTTCCTGATATGCTAGGCATTCTGGTGATTTAAACAAATATGTAACATTTTTTTTTGCTCATCTCGTAAGTACATTTGCATTAAAAGAATAAAATAAAGAACATTTGTTTAAAATGATAAATTGTTTAATAAAGATTAATTGATTTTTTAATGTAAAAGATTGGGAAAGGATGGATAATTTTTTTTAATCAAGATTTTGAGGGAAATATTATATTTAGACCCATGGAGAATAATTCAGGTAGGGAAAGTAACACAACCTAGGTGAGGTGGGTAATGAGATAGTGTTTTCAGAGTAAGATAAGGAAATTACTTGAGCATGGAATTTTAATTGAGAATAATAGAAGATAATTTTAGGGGAATTTAGGTAGGAAAGGTGGATTAGAGTGAGATTATGGAATACTTGAAATATCTAGATGAAACAATGATAGTTAGAGTCAAGTGACAGTTATAGGATCTGGAGTGATGCAAGAACTTGAAGAAAGTCGACTTCTGTGGAGCTTATTTTAACAATTATGCACAGGAATCTAAAACATTTTTATAATCTCTGCTTTTAGCAAAAATGGGATTTAGACTGCATCAGTACTGATGGAGGATAATGTAAACTTTGAGTATATTTTGAAAAATAAGTATAAGGTTTGATGATTCAAAGATGAAAGAGAAGAATTTGTCTTAGATCACTTTGAAACCATGCAAATACAGACAATCAAATTTAAATAGTAAAGTATTTGTATTGTTCTCTGCAGTGTAAGTTTAATTCATATTGTAAACCAGCCTTTTATGTTGAATTCATGCATTAAATGTTTATTTATCAAATATTTTTTGAATATTTTCTTGGGTCCAGCATTACATTAAGCAGATATTGGGGTGGCCAAAAAGTTCGTTCGGGTTTTCCATTACGAGCCCATGGAAAAACCGAATGAACTTTTTGCCCAACCCAATATATTGTTAAACAAGTCTTCAATTTAGTTTAGAAGAATGGAGACAATATAAAAATATTATTATGAATGCCTAGAAATCTTAGTTTAGAAGAATGGAGACAATCTAAAAACATTATTATGACTGCCTAGAAATCTTAAGTCCCCAAATCCATCTGTCAGTTTCATGAGCATGATTTACAAGCCTGCTTCATTACTGACAAGGTAGACAAAATATATATCTCTAAAGAGTAACATTTTACTGGGCATGTTTGTTGTAGCCAAGCAAATATATAGTGTTCTGAAAGTGTTGTTTAAATCTCTTGTTTCAACATGCTTGTGACCAGTTAATGTTTACAGTTTTGTGAGCGAATAAATCTATATACTGAAAACGTTTCGTTCAATAAGTTGACCTTCTTGAGTTTTGAATAAATTTTGGAGCCTTAAGTTTAATCTTCTATGTGTGTCTAAGTTTAATCTCTTTGTATTATCAACTCTTTATTGTTATTATTTTAATATTTTGAGTAAAATAATTACCTTTTGGAATATTTTACTCTGACCAGTAACTTCTAGCCATAAGCCAATCTGGTGGCAGTTGTGAGATTCAGTATCAACAAGAAAAAAATAACCAACCCTTGGCTGTCTTGACATGACTGAATCTACCAAATATATATAGATAGATAGATCTATCTATCTATCTATATATACACACACACACACACACACACATATATATATATCTCACTTCCAAAGTGATTCAGGATATATTATCTAGATATTATTTTAGATGATGTAGTATATTATTAAATTAACCAGTAGTGCAAAAATAGATTAAATATTATTAAAGATACAAGGAGAGAAGTTAGAGAAATGGGCAGACAGAAATCATAAGTTTCTTATATAAAACTGAAGAGCAATTTACTTTGTAAGCAAAAATCTCATGACACTAAAACAAGATGACGAAGAAATTACACTGTGTGCAAGTGTGGAGAAAAAAATAGCTTGTGATACCATAGTGATCTGAGAGCTCATTATACATCAGCAATGAAAAGCTCTAACTACCATGCAATTAAAATACTAGAGAGTATAAATAAGAGTGTATCATGTGTGGTGGCATATAAAAATTTAGAAGTGGATGGAATTTTAGTAGAGTGATACTCTTGAAAAAGGAGACTGATTAGGAATATTTAATTAGAGAACAGTTACACAGACAACTTCTGTAATATCTTTCAAGCAAGAATGTCTCATTTTGGATATCATACTTATAGTAAGAACGATATGCCAAAGATGCATCAACATCCTGTATGTTGATTGGGATGTTCTCTTTCACGGCCAATAGTATATATCCTATACTCCATTAACGTCCCTCTGTCAACTTGACTGCCAAGCAAGTTTGAGAACTGAATAAGTTTCAACACGGATAACTAGTAACCACTGCAAGTTATAGAGTCCTATTTGTCTCTTCTCTGTGTCCTAAACTCATTGATTCTAGTGATGATAAAACGCTTTTTGGACAGCTACATGTAAAAGAATGAAATTAGAACACTCCCTAACACCACACACAAAAATAAACTCAAAATGGATTAAAGACCTAAATGTAAGGCCAGACACTATCAAACTCTTAGAGGAAAACACAGGCAGAACACTCTATGACATAAATCACAGCAAGATCCTTTTTGACCCATCTCCTAGAGAAATGGAAATAAAAACAAAAATAAACAAATGGGACCTAATGAAACTTAAAAGCTTTTGCACAGAGTTTAGTTTTTAGTTTAGTTTTTTTCTTTAAAAAACTAAAAATAGAACTACCATATGACCCAGCAATCCCACTACTGAGCATATACCCTGAGAAAACCATAATTCAAAAAGAGTCATGTACCAAAATGTTCATTGCAGCTCTATTTACAATAGCCAGGACATGGAAGCAACCTAAGTGTCCATCAACAGATGAATGGATAAAGAAGATGTGGCACATATATACAATGGAATATTACTCAGCCATAAAAAGGTGCTTTGTGACCACCTAGAGGGGTGGGATAGGGAGGGTGGGAGGGAGGGAGATGCAAGAGGGGAGAGATATGGGAACATATGTATATGTGTAACTGATTCACTTTGTTATAAAGCAGAAACACACCATTGTAAAGCAATTGTACTCCAACAAAGATGTTTAAAAAAAAAAAAACGCTTTTTGAAGATCTTTGAAATACTTGCAGTGGTATTTATTTGGGAGGAACGCTACTGAAAATTAGAACATTTAAAGTGACTGAAGTTATTAAAGAACATAAAGTTGGTGGTGATGAGTTATTTTCTTAATGTCTACTAATAATTGGAGAAAAAAGACATGCTTCCAAATAATCATGAGAGAAACTAGGAAAAAGCCCCCACAAGACCAAAGGACAGTTTTGAAAATGTTTTTAGCCTGCAATAGTAAACTATTTTGGGTCACATTTTGACAGTAGTTTTTCAGAAATTTTCAAATTTTGAAAATCGTAAGTGGATTTTTTAGGAATGGCATGTTTGCTTTTTCCTCAGATCTCTAGGGCAACTAATTGTAGAGCCTTCTTGCCTTTACCCATTGCAAAGGCTACCTCTGCCTTTAGGTTAGAATACAGAGGTTTTCCCTTTGAAAGCAGCTGACTCAGAGTCAGACCCCTTCTCAAAGATCCATAGCTTTTATTTCTGCATCTCCAAACGTAGGTTTCAAGTCCTTGCCTAGGTATTTAAGGTGAAGATTAGTTGAATCTGGTTTCTTTGGGCTTATAGCCATATTTACCTTAGGATACCCTCGGGGCTTGACCTCTGGCCATACTTACTTTGAGTATCTTCGAAATTCTCTCCTTGCTGCCTGCTGTCACCCCCTACTTCCAGTCCTTCATTTATTGTTTCTAATACAATTTATGCAAAAATTCTATTATATAATTCTCTGGCACTAGTTTGAAGCTCTGTGAAGGTGGAAGGTTTGCCTGTGTTGTTCATTCTTGTATTAATTCGCTGCTTAGCTGAGTGCCTGGAGAGTTGGAGGAATTCAATGAATTTGTTACATGTAGTCGAAGAAAAACTGGGATTGGATTTGAAAAACACAAGTTCTATATTTAGGAAATGGTCTATCATTACTGATGTTCTATTATTTCATCTATATAATCGAGTGAATAATGCCTATGCCATCTATCTTATAGTTTTGTTGTGAGAGTCAAGCAATAAATGAAAATCTTTGTAAAATTCAGTGCTACTCTTTTATTATGATCAATGAATTGCATTACTCAAACGTTAACAGTACGTACCATGAGACAGGAAAGTTCATGGTTCTTGGTTTTGTTTTTGTTTGTTTTAGTTCAAACTAGAACAAATATACTTACTCTAGAATTTTTAAAAAGAAGTTAGAGCTGATGTGATGAAATCAATTCACCGAATCTCATTCACTTTTGATATTCATTAATATTATGAATATTAACTGAGCATCTAGTTGATGTCAGTGACTCTAGTTGTCTCTGAGAATAAAAAGATTCATGAATTATGGTCTCTGCCCTCAAGGAACTTAGAGTTTAGTGATCAAAGAATGTTGGTAAAAATGCAAAAGCAAAACTGACAAAAACCTCATTATATATGAGAGTTTATATGTGCTTGGTAAATGAAAAGTATTATTAGCAACACTATGCTAAATGACTGTAAAATGCTGATTTTTTGCTTCAAGTATTTACAAGAGCAAACAGAATATTTGTGAGTTTTCTTGCATATTTATATGTGTGTTCAAACAGCTGCTGGAGAACAAAGTGTTTTGCTATAAACACTGTCAAATCTCACTTTGAAAAAAATTTGTCCGTAAAACAAGTATTTCCATAGATATACTAAAGCTGCATAGAATTTGCTTTTAAAGCATAAACTAGAATTAGATGCTTGAGTCAGCTGTGAAGTATTTTTTCATACAACTCTCATTCTAATTCTTCAGCCTATGGATCAGGCTAAGACCTGGTACAATTTGAAAGGGATGATACAATATAAAGTTCCAGTGGTGAGCGTAACTTTAACATTGTATTTATTAGAATCATACATTTATATATTTATATCTTCCAAATTTTTTTTTTTTTGTATGGGGGCTTTGGGATGACAATGGACATAGACCAGGGTATGGGGAAATACATCAATCCATAAATCTAACTTCTGATTTCTCAACCAAACCAATCTAATCCCAGAGAGAATTCCAAGTTGCTCATATAGAACACAAAAGACAGTTTTATTTTCTAAGACAGAAGATAAGAAACTACCCAGAGCTTAGGGACTTGGGTTTAAGAAGACAATTAACACAATAAACTTTAAGAAAATAATGGTTTTAGCCCTGGAGACTAACATTATCTGTGTTGTCAAGTCACTAAAACAATAAAAGAGATGTATCTGTGGGGTTTTTTTGTGTGTGTTGGTTTTGTTGTGTTTTGCTTTTTTCATGTTTTATTCTTTATATTTTGACAAAAGGAAGTTTTCCACTTCTTCAGACTAGGCATACAGTTATACCCTAAATTCTTAGGTGAATTTCTCCTTAGACAATATTCTTCAGCACCTTTGTGTGTCCAGCCCTCGCTAGGCCCTGAGAATGCAGTGGAACAAAGTAAATAAAATAAACATGGTTTCTTCCATCATGGAGTTTCTGTTCCAGTATGGGAGATAGACCTTGGATAAGTAATCATTAAATAAAATTACTCATGGGCAAAGTATGGCATATTTAGGGATTAAAATGGAGGATTGTTTAGAAAGGGTTAGGAAAGATCTCAGAGGAATTAAGGTATAAGGAAAAAAGATTTGTGAAAGATAGGAAGGTATAAAGAGTGGAGGAAAGTTAAGAGGCAGGGATTTCTAGGCAAAATCCTGAGGAAGGAAAAAACAGAGCCTTGTTCTAGAAACTAACTAAAGGTAGTATTCTTTGAATGTGATGAGAGAATATTATATAAAATAGGATAATAATTTTAAATTTTAACCTAGGTGCACTGATACTCCCTTGAAAGATGTTAAGAGTGACTTGATCAGATTTGCATCTTAAGAAAATCCATTTTGTTAAAAATGGATTGAAGAAAGGCAAAGGGTAGTCAGGAGTCCATTTAAGAAGATATTGCAAAAATCCAGATGTTAAAAATGCCTGTGACTCGGCCTTGGCGCTGGGGAGAAGCGTATGGATCTGAAATTAATTTTGGAGTTAGAATAGTTTTTGGTGATGGAATGCATCAACAATGACTCCTAGCTTTCTGTATGAGACACTCACTGGGTGGGTAAAATAAAATGTGTTGAGCTAGAGGTAACTCAGGAGTAGCTAATTCAGGGTGGTTGTGTGGGGATGGTGGTGGTGCCTGAGCACTGGAAATCACAAACTCTGCTTTGTGTAGATTAAGTTTTGAGATGCTGGTGAGACACCTAAGTGGAGGTAGTATGGTATTTGGATAATTAAACCAGGAGCTTCAGAAAAATATCTGGCCTGGAGATATAACTCCACATTGACTATGCAGATGGTATGCAAATGGTTTAGAAGTAGATGAGATTAATGCGGATTATTTGGAGATTATTTGGGGATGCGAATGAAATAAGAAAAGGATCTAGGATCAAGCCCTGAGGAAGTCCAATACTTACTGATAAAAACAAATGAAAAAGAGCATAGTAAATTAATGTGACTTTTCTTTTTCCTTTTGTCTAGATCTTTTAAGCCAGAGGAAGCACAATGTAGAATAGTGTTTTTTGTTTTGTTTTAAAAAATATCTGTTTCATCATTAGGAATAAGAAATTGTCTAGCAGTCCTTAAAGAGCAGGACCCATGGGGAAAAGCATCTTTCCTGCTGCCATTATATGCACCAAAGCTTACAGAGTCCCTTCTGATATTTTTGTTTGAGGGCCGTAAATATAAGCTCACGCTCTTTGCAGACCACTTAATTTAGAGCTTTCTTATATTCTTGTACTTTGGATTGTCAACGGCAGACACAGACACAAAGTTTTTATTTTGTTTTCTATATTACAAACACCTCTGTCATGGGGTAATTGCCAATTTAAGGCTCTAAATTTAGTTTTCAGTGACTTAAAATTGTTTCGCATTTCCTCTCCTTTGCCTTTTTTACTTCTCATTTTGAGTTTTCAGACAGACCTGCCAAAGAGACATCTAGTTTATAGGCTTGGTTTTGGAAGCCAGGCAGGAGAGAAGAGAGCAGATAGTGAACATATGCTCTGCTGATATGGATGAAGTGAGATTGGAGGAAGCTGGGAAACAGTCTATTTCTCCCTAACTGCCACCCCCTCAATGAATATTTTGGGTACTCTTATGTTAGAATATTCTAAATAAGTGCCCCAGCTATAATAATTATTTTTTATCATATGATTTTGCAAACTTCTAGGATGATTCATGATTGTTCTACAAGTGGAACATAAAAAAAATAAAAAAATAAAAACAAAGCAGTTTGTAGATACTAATTTTAAATAGATAGTGGGTGAGATTTCCACGCAAATAGAAAGGAATGGAAATTTTGTGACCAGGGCAGTGTCCACCAGGTCCTCAACAGATAATGGAAGTGGGAGTAGTGGGGGTCTGTATTTTGGGGATATAAATTTGAAGTTTGAAAAAGAATCTATTCAATCTAGCCCTAGAGATGCTATTTTGATAAATTTTATTTATTTATCCATTTCAAGAAGTCTTTATTGATCAGATGTAGTGTGGTCAACTTCAATTTAATGAGCATATGGTAGTTAGAGAGTTGGTTTAAAAAATATATATTTTGAGGAGTTTGAGGAACTTTGAGTACAAATGCCTTATTTTGAGTCATTGTCATAGAGATGTATTGTCATGTGCTTCCTGATGTATCTGTTAGTGTTCTTACCAGAAATCCATGTCATAATGACAGTTATTTTCTTATATATATCATTTTAGTTTATTGATAATCCATGATATAATCCTCTCTTAGTAAGATTAATGATATGCTTTGTCAGAAATTTAATAAAATCCTATAGCGCTTGGTTGGGTCAAGTGGCTAAGATGGCATTTGAGTTCATTATGGCCCTTGTAGTCCTTATTTTAGTCAGAATATCTGTACATAGAGTTGATATTCCATAAGCAAAACTTGCTTAAAACCCTTTGGAATATGTGTGTTTGCATCTGGTTTATTTTGTTTCTGATAATAATAAAAATACTTAAATTTTCATCTTTGTTTAGAATAAACAAAGTAAACAATTTTTAACATGTACTAAGTAGAAATTGTACTACTTTTTCTGATTAGAAAAGAAGAAAGGAGACCAAATCAACCCTTAAGCCTCCAAAAATATCCTTTTATTTTGGAAGCTGAAAAGAGGAGAACTGAGCAACAGTACAAGACATACTTGAAAGGCCTGTTAGGATGGGAATACATGCCCTCCTTTTTTTTTCTTCTGAACAACTGGATTCAGCATTATTTTTTTCCAGCTTACAAACATTGTTGTGTCTGGATGGCTAGTAGTTCAAATTGGACTGATTTCCTAGTTCTGTAAAACTCCTCATCTGCATCATGGATCAGGGGCATTAAGTTACTTCCTGCAGTGCACAGCTGGAAATCATTCTCTTTGGCAGCAAGTTGTTTGGTCCCATTTTTGTTTTATACCAATGTGTTCCTACACACCCACATAGCTCAGGATTTCAGACAAGTATCTCCTTTTCTTCCTTGACACGTCTTAGAACATTTTAAATTGGCATGTTCTCTTTTGTCTTTCAAATGCTGAATTACTTGCAAACAGCTCTGTTTGCCTGCATGAGAATTTTAAAAAATGCTCCACAGACCTAGAGACTGAAATGAAAAGTCAGAAACATTCAAACAGACAGTTTCCTCTTATTCATTTGAGAGGGGAGAGACGCTTGGCATAAGCGAGCAAGAGAAATATTGTGTATCAAGACTAGGATGACAGAAGGGGGGGGAGAAATGTGTGTTGTATTATTGTAAAAAATATGTGATGATTTTTAAAAGTTATTTAAAAATTGAATATATTGGCGAGAATTCATTGACTGGATGACTTTCCCATAGCAAGTCTCCAAGTGCTGTCTGTTATCAATTATGTTAACGATGGCCTTTGTGAGTTGGACTGTAGATGTTAACAAGAAACATTATTTGAGAAATTAAAATACATATACTGAGGGCTTCCCTGGTGGCGCAGCGGTTGAGAGTCCACCTGCCGATGCAGGGGACACAGGTTCGTGCCCCGGTCCGGGAAGATACAACATGCCGCGGAGCGGCTGGGCCCGTGAGCCATGGCTGCTGAGCCTGCGCGTCCGGAGCCTGTGCTCCGCAACAGGGAGAGGCCACAACAGTGAGAGGCCCGCGTACCGCAAAAAAAACCCAAAAACCAAAAAACAAAGCAAACAAAAAAAACAACATATACTGATATTTAACATGTTTATCAATATCTCTGAATGTTAATTAAAAAGTATTATAGTATGCTAGGCACAGGTAGTGAAGACAGCTACTCGACAATATTCATTTAGTTTAATATTTTAACTGATGAAAACAAGAAAATTTATTTAGGAATTCTTTTTGCCAAACTACATTAGGAAGATTTTCTTTTAAGATATGAGTTATATCACTGTCATTTTAAAATGGTGGTTCACCAAACGTCACACAGTTAAATATAATCAAGGTAAAGAGCACGATGGAAACAAACAAATAAAATAAGCTAGAAGGAAACTTTCATCATGAAACATAATTTAAAAAAAATTTTTTTTAACATCTTTATTGGAGTATAATTGCTTATATATATTTCTCTCTTTTTTTTTTTTTTTTTTTCTTTTTGGCTGCTTTGGGTCTTTGTTGCTGCATGTGGGCTTTCTCTAGTTACGGCGAGTGGGGGGCTACTCTTCCTTGTGGTGAGTGGGCTTCTCATTGTGGTGGCTTCTCTTGTTGCGGAGCACGGGCTCTAGGTGCACAAGTTTCAGTAGCTGTAGCAAGAGGGCTCAGTAGTTGTGGCTCACGGGCTCTAGAGCGCAGGCTCAGTAGTTGTGGCGCACGGGCTTAGCTGCTCCACGGCATGTGGAATCTTCCCAGACCAGGGGTCGAACCCGTGTCCCCTGCATTGGCAGGTGGATTCTTAACCACTGTGCCACCAGGGAAGTCCTCCAATTTTTTACTGATCTCATGTAATATATATTTTTTATTCTAGATATTGCATTTTTCAGTTCTAGAATGTATATTTCATATTTTTTGTAATTTCTATTCTCTTTTTTATTATAAGCATTTGTGTGTGTGTGTCTTTGATCATAGTTATGAAAGCTGCTTAAAATTATTTGTGTACTAATTCCAACATCTGGTTGATATCAGTGTTTGTCTCCATTCACTGCTTTTCTTCTAAGTACTGGTGGTATTTTATTGTTTCCTTGTAAGTCTATCTAATATTTTTTTGTAAAATTGCATTCTGGATGTTGTGAACAATCCATGGTAGAAAACTTAGGATTCTGATATGTTCTGAAGAATAGTTATCATCTTATAGTTTTGTGTTATACTGGTTAACTTATCTGGACTCAAACACTCTTGTCTTTCCTATGGAATGCAGCAACTATGATCACTGTTTTGTTCTTTTAGTCCAATCTTGGCTACTTGGAGTCTGCCTAGGGCATATGTATACCTGTTATTGATGAGAGATTTGGGAAGAGTTTATACACATATTTTGAGGTTCCCTGTCTGTGGCTTTCTTTTTTCCAGTATTTCTTTCTCACTTTACAGCAGCTGTGATCGTTCTTAGTTCTGTTTTCTGATTCTTCAAGACAGTAAAGTAAAAAAAAAAAAAAAAAAAAAGTGAAATTGTGGGTTTCTACTTGAGTTTTAGCCACCTTGCATGGGCAGTCTGAGGCACATCCATTATCTTCCTTCTAAGAATACACATCCTCCTGGTTTAACTGTTTTGAGTTGTTCTTCAATGTCTTCAAGTATTTGAGATTTTTAAAAATATATTTTATTTAGAATTCATAGCTGTTATCTGTGAGTGACTTAATTTAATAGGAGCTACTCCACAATTACTGAAAGGAGAACCTCCATATGCAGGTTTTATAGATGCTTCTGCCATTTAAAACCAAAATGTGGGGTTTTAAGGCAGATCATCAAAATCATGCAAAATTGTATGAATAGAGCACAGTATGTGAGTAAGCAAATATAGTCTAAAAACATTCAAATAAAAACAGTGAAAATTTGGTGAATTTTTAAATGTTTGCCAAATTGTAGCAAAATTTCTATTTTTCCCATGATGTAAATTTTTCTGGACTATTTACTAAATGTATATATTATAGAAAAGAATTTATTATATTATTCTCTATATAGTATACATAGTCTCATCTCCAATAAAATATAAATATTATTTGTTTTTTGTTTAGACTTTGTTCTTTAAGCCACAAATCCAACTAAATTTACTTAGTCTAGATACTATTCAGAAAAAAAAATGTCAGACATAATTGTATGGGTAACGATGACTGGCTTTTATGGCATTAACATTACATGACCTCAAATTAAGAATTTAATTAAGAGGTTGTAAGTCAATACTCTATAAAGGTTCACCATCTATTTGTAGTTCATTTACACTTGCAATGTTTATGTAATCTTAACCAAGTAACCCATATTGAATATAGCAATAAATATTGCTCTGCTGCTTTTGAATGGGAATAAATAGGTACAGTCTAATAGATTTAACTTATAATGAAAATGAGCTGCAATCTATAATACAACCTGCTGAAAATTCAGTAGAAGCTCAGGTGTTGAATGACTCTTCAAATTGGTCATTAGAAACTGCTTGGGGAACTTCCCTGACCAATACACTTTACTGATTTTTTAAAATAAACAACAAAATTGCTGATAAAATTTCAAAAGGCACCTGTTCCCTACATTTGGTAGTATATGTAAGTATATATATATTTTGCTAATTCAGGATTTTCTTTCTCTCCATTCTTCTGATTCTGAACAAGATTGAAAACAATTTCCCTTTGTAGTATCTAACCAGTTTTTCCACATTTGATTTGACAAATGTCAAATTAAAATTCTATTGTTACTGGTATTGATAATTTATAAAAGCCAAAGAATGACATGAATCATATATACATATATGTACATATATGTGTATGTGTATATATGTGTATGTATGGTTATCCACACAGATATATACTTATACATATATATTTTTCTCTCTTTTTTTTTTTTTTTTCTGTTTGGCTGCTTTGGGTCTTTGTTGCTGCATGTGGGCTTTCTCTAGTTACGGCGAGTGGGGGGCTACTCTTCCTTGTGGTGAGTGGGCTTCTCATTGTGGTGGCTTCTCTTGTTGCGGAGCACGGGCTCTAGGTGCACAAGTTTCAGTAGCTGTAGCAAGAGGGCTCAGTAGTTGTGGCTCACGGGCTCTAGAGCGCAGGCTCAGTAGTTGTGGCGCACGGGCTTAGCTGCTCCACGGCATGTGGAATCTTCCCAGACCAGGGGTCGAACCCGTGTCCCCTGCATTGGCAGGTGGATTCTTAACCACTGTGCCACCAGGGAAGTCCTCCAATTTTTTACTGATCTCATGTAATATATATTTTTTATTCTAGTTATTGCATTTTTCAGTTCTAGAATGTATATTTCATATTTTTTGTAATTTCTATTCTCTTTTTTATTATAAGCATTTGTGTGTGTGTGTCTTTGATCATAGTTATGAAAGCTGCTTAAAATTATTTGTGTACTAATTCCAACATCTGGTTGATATCAGTGTTTGTCTCCATTCACTGCTTTTCTTCTAAGTACTGGTGGTATTTTATTGTTTCCTTGTAAGTCTATCTAATATTTTTTTGTAAAATTGCATTCTGGATGTTGTGAACAATCCATGGTAGAAAACTTAGGATTCTGATATGTTCTGAAGAATAGTTATCATCTTATAGTTTTGTGTTATACTGGTTAACTTATCTGGACTCAAACACTCTTGTCTTTCCTATGGAATGCAGCAACTATGATCACTGTTTTGTTCTTTTAGTCCAATCTTGGCTACTTGGAGTCTGCCTAGGGCATATGTATACCTGTTATTGATGAGAGATTTGGGAAGAGTTTATACACATATTTTGAGGTTCCCTGTCTGTGGCTTTCTTTTTTCCAGTATTTCTTTCTCACTTTACAGCAGCTGTGATCGTTCTTAGTTCTGTTTTCTGATTCTTCAAGACAGTAAAGTAAAAAAAAAAAAAAAAAAAAGTGAAATTGTGGGTTTCTACTTGAGTTTTAGCCACCTTGCATGGGCAGTCTGAGGCACATCCATTATCTTCCTTCTAAGAATACACATCCTCCTGGTTTAACTGTTTTGAGTTGTTCTTCAATGTCTTCAAGTATTTGAGATTTTTAAAAATATATTTTATTTAGAATTCATAGCTGTTATCTGTGAGTGACTTAATTTAATAGGAGCTACTCCACAATTACTGAAAGGAGAACCTCCATATGCAGGTTTTATAGATGCTTCTGCCATTTAAAACCAAAATGTGGGGTTTTAAGGCAGATCATCAAAATCATGCAAAATTGTATGAATAGAGCACAGTATGTGAGTAAGCAAATATAGTCTAAAAACATTCAAATAAAAACAGTGAAAATTTGGTGAATTTTTAAATGTTTGCCAAATTGTAGCAAAATTTCTATTTTTCCCATGATGTAAATTTTTCTGGACTATTTACTAAATGTATATATTATAGAAAAGAATTTATTATATTATTCTCTATATAGTATACATAGTCTCATCTCCAATAAAATATAAATATTATTTGTTTTTTGTTTAGACTTTGTTCTTTAAGCCACAAATCCAACTAAATTTACTTAGTCTAGATACTATTCAGAAAAAAAAATGTCAGACATAATTGTATGGGTAACGATGACTGGCTTTTATGGCATTAACATTACATGACCTCAAATTAAGAATTTAATTAAGAGGTTGTAAGTCAATACTCTATAAAGGTTCACCATCTATTTGTAGTTCATTTACACTTGCAATGTTTATGTAATCTTAACCAAGTAACCCATATTGAATATAGCAATAAATATTGCTCTGCTGCTTTTGAATGGGAATAAATAGGTACAGTCTAATAGATTTAACTTATAATGAAAATGAGCTGCAATCTATAATACAACCTGCTGAAAATTCAGTAGAAGCTCAGGTGTTGAATGACTCTTCAAATTGGTCGTTAGAAACTGCTTGGGGAACTTCCCTGACCAATACACTTTACTGATTTTTTAAAATAAACAACAAAATTGCTGATAAAATTTCACAAGGCACCTGTTCCCTGATCACAAAGCAAGGCAATTAAATTATGAAAAGGTTAATTTTGAGTACATGATCAATAAATGTAACAGAAACAAATCAATGGAAAGAACTGAAAGAAAATAAATGTAAATTATATTAACATCTTTAGTTTATGATTGGAAAACTCTATGAAACAACAAAGGGGTGGTGACTGGGTAAGTTATTTCTTTTATTAAGTATGTAAATTGATAAGCTCTGCCAAGGACCAGGTTTTTCTTCATGTCCTGATGAGAATTAGCCTTCTGAGTTTAAATCTTAGCTATTGATCTTGGTAATTCATAACTTTGTGCATATTGTTTGTCTTCTCTGAGCTGCATTTTCTTCACTCGTAGAATGGGACTAATAAAATCTACATAATGGGGTTACTGGTGATTAAATCATATTAATGAATATGAAATAGCTTCTTAATCAATGTTACTTCTATACCCATAATCCTTTTATAACCATGTCATTTTGCTCACATTTTATTCATTTAATGCTGTGGGTAATTTGGGATGTAATCCAGTTCTATAGTTTGGAACATACGACATACAGGAAAATAATTTTCACCAGCCATCTTCCCATCTCGGCTCCCTCCCATGATTCCTCAGATCTGAGAAAGTCCCGGCCTACCCAACTCCAGTTAGGTCTCACAGGGCTGTACCAAAGCAGGGCATGGGGAGTCTCACCCATACCTACAAAATAGAACCCAAAGTCAGGGACATGGTCAAGACTAGCCAGAGGCGAGGGAGACAAAGATCACAGAATAAAACTGACAATGTCCTGGGGCAGCTTTAGAGGTATTGGCTCCTGCCCGAGACGGCTTTTGTGTAAGTAAAGTGGCTTTTGTTTGAAGAAGCTAGAAGGGGCTTAACTATCTAACTTCATCCTGCTGGCCAGCAAGGTGTTTTGACCTCTTAAGAACAGGATTCCCAGCATATTTCTTCCTTCCTACTCCCTATTTTTTTAATACTATAAATTATAATTTTAAAGACCTGGAAGAAAATCCCACTAAAATTACTAACAATGACAAACAGGTAATGGTTTGGGTTGATATACATGTGAACCATTGTGTATACTCTGTGTATAATCTGTAGGTAGCTATACTATATCTGTGTCTACATCCATATCTGTATCTATAGATGATCACATAATCTAACAGGTTAGAACAGTTACAAATTCAGTCCTCTTGTCAGTCACTCAGCATCCACATAAGCTTTCAGAATAAAGTCCATACTCATATAATATTCCCTCCGCCTGGTATGTTTGTTTTTTTCTTCTTCATTTTCTATATCAAATACATTTCTATTTCTCCTCCAAGATTCAGATCAGGATCACTTCCCACAATAAGCGCATCTTAATAGTATTTTCATTCCCAAACCCCCAAACCTTTTATGGTATCTGGCATAGTATGTGCTCAACATGTTTGTTTGTTTGTTTGTTTTGTCATCTTTATTGGAGTATAATTGCTTTACAATGGTGTGTTAGTTTCTGCTTTATAACAAGATGAATCAGTTATACATATACATATATCCCCATATCTCTTCCCTCTTGCTCCATGCCACTCTCTCACTTTGTCCCAGCTTACCCTTCCCCCTCCCCATATCCTCAAGTCCATTCTCTAGTAGGTCTGCATCTTTACTCCTGTCTTGCCCCTAGGTTCTTCGTGACCTTTTTTTTTCTTAGATTCCATATATATGTGATAGCATACAGTATTTGTTTTTTTCTTTCTGACTTACTTCACTCTGTATGACAGACTCTAGTCCATCCACCTGACTACAAATAACTCAATTTCATTTCTTTTTATGGCTGAGTAATAGTCCATTGTATATATGTGCCACATCTTTATCCATTCATCTGTTGATGGACACTTAGGTTGCTTCCATGTCCTGGCTATTGTAAATAGAGCTGCAGTGAACATTGTGGTACATGACTCTTTTTGAATTATAGTTTTCTCAGGGTATATGCCCAGTAGTGGGATTGCTGGGTCATATGGTAGTTCTATTTTTAGTTTTTTAAGGAACCTCCATACTGTTCTCCATAGTGGCTGTATCAATTTACATTCCCACCAACAGTGCAAGAGGGTTCCCTTTTCTCCACACCCTTTCCAGCATTTATTGTTTGTAGATTTTTTGATGTTGGCCATTCTGACTCGTGTGAGATGATATCTCATTGTAGTTTTGATTTGCATTTCTCTAATGATTAATGATGTTGAGCATTCTTTCATGTGTTTCTTGACAATCTGTATATCTTCTTTGGAGAAATGTCTATTTAGGGCTTCTGCCCATTTTTGGATTGGGTTGGCTCAACATGTATTTTATGAAATAATAATCGTACAGCTAAATGCAAAATAATGATGGATGACAGAAGAGAACCCTTATTTATTTAATAATAAGTCATTTACCAACCTAGAGAATACAATGTCTAAAGGTAGAGAGGTAATGTTCTGGGGATGATTGAATTATTCTAACATTTGTAACCTGACAAATTTCACAAAATGGCTGAAATGCAGAATGGAGGTTTCAGTAAGACTTGTGTCAATGACATGAAGATAACAGAAGACTTTTTTACAAGTGTGTTTTAGAGATAGGATTTTCTAATTATGTATTAGAGGTTAAAAATTAAGATGATAGGTTTAGAGTTCATATTTAAGACCCAGAAAGAAAAAAAAATGTTCGCTTGATAACACATGCTACTTATGTAGTGTACTTAATTAAGTCAGATATTTAATTATAACTGATTATTCCATTTTCATTTAATTTAATGCTCTGGAAAACATCCTATCTTAATTTCATTTTAAAATGCAGCAAAATCATCCCACACACCTTCACTTGTTCATCTTTTTTAGGTTTATTCCCTGCTGTCCTGAATCTTGCTTCCAGTGCCCTCATCACCACAAATGCAACATGTGGAGAAAAAGGACCGGAAATGTATTGCAAATTGGTAGAGCACGTCCCTGGGCAGCCCGTGAGGAACCCTCAATGTCGGATCTGCCATCAAAGCAGCAGCAATCCACAGCGTACGTATTTTAGGATGAATTTGTGTGGCACTGGGTAGGAGCTGTAATTGAGGATGTTGAGGCCAAAGTGCATTAAAGTCAAAGGGTGGGCTTCCCTGGTGGCGCAGTGGTTGGGAGTCCGCCTGCCGATGCAGGGGACACGGGTTCGTGCCCCCGTCCGGGAGGATCCCACATGCCGCGGAGTGGCTGGGCCCGTGAGCCATGGCCGCTGAGCCTGCGCGTCAAGTCAAAGGGTTTGTGGTCCCCCAAATTTCTAGAACTTTACTTCCACTGTGAACCTTACAGCCCCTTTCTGTCACTTAACAAACGTTATTGGAATTCCTTATGTGTAGTGGGTGTGGTGCTTGAGGAGAGTTTTCTAGCTGAAGACTTGTGGCAGTCCTTAAGTTTATCACTTGCAGAAGATTATCTGAAGATGTGGTTATTAATTCATGTTTTAGTCATTCAGTGGTCACTTATATGCCAGGTACTGTGCTGGGGATCCAACAGGAATAAGATGTGTCCCCTGGCTCAGTTGAAGAAGTGGCAAAAAGCAGATTATTGCTGTGTAATGTGGTAGGTACCAAGGAAAGAATGAGCCTAGGGGCTTTAGGGAGAAAGGGGAGGGTTACAAATTCTGTCCTGGTGTAGATAAAGGCTTGCCAGAAGTGACATCTAAACTGAGACCCAAGGACAAGTATGAGCTGAGCAGGTAAAGGGGAGACAGAGGGAAGAGAAGGAATGCCAGGAAGAGGTTTCAGAATAAGGCGGAAAACAGTACTTTGCTCAGGGAACTACAGAGAGCTAGGAATGGCTGCAACTGAAAGTGTCAGAGGGCAGAGGGTAGGAATGAGTCTGGTGCAGGGATGGAATCAGACTATACGGTTCTTAAACACCACAAGAAGAGTGTTTCCAGGAGAGGTGTCATACAAAGCCCTCTTGGGTGGCCTCTAGGAACCACACTGATATCTCAGACTCATTCATGCGTTTATTCAGCAAGCATTTGAACACCGGCTACTGGAAATGCATTCTACTGGAGCAGAGTGTTGAATCATACATAGTCCTTGACTTAAAGGACTTGGAGGGGGGAATAGGGGACACTAAACTAAATTGCGTGCTAAGGGAACATCTAGAGATTCCTGGGAGAAAGTGACCATGTACTGAGAAAATAAGGATTAGTAAGATGAAAAGGGAAAAAATATTATATATATTTAAAAAAACATAAATCTTGAAGGCATGAAACAGCATGATCTATTCAGAGAACTATAAGTAATTAGGTTTAATGAGTAAAGAATTTATATGGAGAAGGGGAGAATGGTGTGAGATAATTCTAGAGATAGGGTTTGATTTATAGATATATTGATACATTGGGAAATCATCAAATATTGGGGAGATTAATAAAGTGAATAATGTCAATGAGGTACTTTATAATAAAGTTTCACAATTATACTATTTTAAAATTTACTTAGTTTTTCTTCTCTTTTTAAAAAAAGTTGTAATGCTCATAAAACGAAGAAAGCTTTCTCTCACAGTTTATATTTTTTAATCTCAAAAGAAAGTCGGGAGGCACTGTGCATTCTTTCTTGGAGCTGGTTAAAGGGAAGAATGCATAGTCCCATCTCTATTATACAATTTAGAGATACTGAAAACTTTAATATGTTTGGAGAACTGGGACTTTTGTGAATACAGTTGTTGGTCTTATATATCACAGAATGTTAAACCAAAAGTTAAGAAACCAAAGATGGCAAGCATCAGAAACCTTCCTTGCCTGTTAAATGACTCCGGTTATTTTCTATGGTGTAGATTGTTATGGGTGTAGGAGTCAGGAATATTGGAACACATCCTATCTGTTTGCTGTTCTTGTACAGAACGTTTAGGGCAAAAGACCTAGGTCAGAGCCCTGGGGAAACATCAAAAACAAGAAAATTGAGGTAAATAAATGAAAATAAAATGAATTTAAAAATAAATGAATTGATGGACTGTTCGTTAGAGAAGAAGATGAAGCCTGATAGGGAGAAATTGCCATTGTTGCAAGAATTGGTGGCCTTGATGATTTCACAGAGAATGTGAGAAAGCCTGGAGGCATGGAATGTCAGGGAGGGAATGATGGGGGTGGATGAGAGTGTGTATATGTGTGTTTAGGACGGGCTGGGCAGAGAAATAGAGTTGGAGAAAGTACAAAAATCGTATATATGCGTGTTTGTGTGCGTCTGTGCATATATACACGTATGTGTGTGTATATATGTGTGGTTTATCTATATATACATATGCATAAAATATAAATATTTATAGTTCCTGTCTACAAGTACAATGTTAGGGTAAATAAGACTTGGATATAGAAGACAATTAAACAAATATTCTAAGCAGTAAACTCAGGGCTATACCTTAGGGTACATGTTATCAATCATATAGAATTTCTAAGAAGGAAAACATCAGTGGGAACTGAAGTAGCAAGAGAAAGTTCCAAGAAGGTGGTCAGACTCAGAAGGGCTCTAAAAACCTGAATTACCCGAGATAAGAAGGAAAAGCATTCCAGGAAAGGAGAAAAAGATGGAAATGTGTAAATAGACAGGATGGAAGGAAGGTGCAGTGATTCAGGTAGAAAATAATTGAGTGGACACTCTTGGTAGCAAAATCAGTGAGATGTATTCACCAAATTAAGTCTACGAGTGACTGTCACTCCCTTCTTCAGAGTTCAATATTCAGGGTCTTTCAGTTGGAGACATCTGTAATTTAGGCAATCCCACCCCATATTTTCACTTTGGGACAAAAAAGTGAATAAATTGTTTTAGTAAAGCAAGGCACATATGAGGTAAGTTTTGTATTTCCCATTTTATTTAGTTGTGGTAAATTTTTAAAACTTATCACAGCCTACATTTACTTTGATTAATTTAATTTCAAATTACCAGCTTCATTACATTTCAAATCCTGTTTTGGAACCAGAAATTTAGAAAGAATAATACCCCGCAAGAATAAAAAATCTAGCAATAATCAACATGGATATATTTTAGTAACAGTTGAAGCAACAGATGATAAAATTCCACAAATTCACTGAACAGCTAGAATTAATCTGGAAGGTTGGTACTTAAGTACTATACAAAGAAAAGGAAATTTGAACCTCCTGACTGTTAATAGATTGTTCTTTCCAATTAAAATAGCAGTTTGAAAGGTTTACTTCATCAATGATTCCCTTGCCAATTTTCAGATGCAGTTAGCCTTTGGATTGACTTGAGTCACTGTCCCTGTTGAGGATGTTGTAAGTTTCTATCTCTTTTTAAAGAAGGGAAGTATGTCAACAATTAATCAGTATTTTCAAATTAATTATGATTAAAGTTTCATAATGGGGATTATGGTTAATTGTTGATTCATCTCCCAGTCTTCCTTTTCATGACTAATTCTCATATCAATTTGACCTGAGGTGACAGATATCAAAATTTCCAATTAGATAGCTCCTCTCACAACTACCTTATGAGCCACAAGTGTGATTTGGAAATGTGGTTGGGTGTGTGTTTTTCTATCACATGTTAAACACACAATCTGTGAAGAAGATTCAGGAGGATGTTTAAGGAATGTTTGCTGTGATATTTATTTTTCTTCAGAAGCAGTGCCAGTAATATTTCATTTACGGCTCTGATTCCTAGTGTGCCAATTTCAGCACCCACTCATACCACCAAGGACATTTATTTGATATTTAGTTATGCTTCTTGTATTTGTTGATGTTATAAAGACCTAACACTTTCCCTAGCTTCAGCAGAACAAGTTAACTAGTGCTAATTATTAAATTTAGTCGCAATTTTACTTTTCATTAATGAGATAAGGTGCCTCATCTCAGTGGACTGCTAATGTGATAAGACTTGGTACAAAACAAAGCCCATCCAGATGTTCAGCTGAATTAAGTCATTTACCAATAAAAATAGATTATTTTTGTCCTGTCATATATACTCATGTTACCATAAGTAAATCAAAGATATAAGCCTTTATATTTTCAGTTAAACAGGTTATAGCAGACTATGTTAATAAAATTAATGTGTAATAAAAATGTTCACAATCTGAAAATGGCAAATTTAATGAATATTTAGTTTTTGTAAATTTTATTTTTTTTATTTTTTGGGGTATGCGGGCCTCCCTCTGTTGTGGCCTCTCCCGTTGCGGAGCACAGGCTCCGGACGCGCAGGCTCCGGACGCGCAGGCCCAGCGGCCATGGCTCACGGGCCCAGCCGCTCCGCGGCATGTGGGATCCTCCCAGACCGGGGCGCGAACCCGGTTCCCCTGCATCGGCAGGCGGACGCGCAACCACTGCGCCACCAGGGAAGCCCAGTTTTTGTAAATTTTTTGAAGATGATTTTACTTTACTATCAGACTCCTATTGCATTGAGGACTTCTTTTTGCTTGGTTTTTATCTTCAAAAATTTTATTAAATGTAATTTGTCCCCAGTAAAGATTCAGAATCCTGTATATTTTGAACAGATGTATAATTAATTCTATGTATATGCATAATAATGGCTAGACTATTAATGGTTTTAATGTTCCTCTGGTAACCCTGTGAGTTGAGAGTTCCCATCCAATTACTGGTCCATGGCAAAATGAGAACATGAAAACAAAATTCCAAATTTTTTATGAAGATAAAATGAATACCTTTTGAAGAATTATCCTTCATTTTAATATTATGTTGTTTTAAAACTTTTGTTGTTTTTAAATGTCCTCCATTTTATGAAATAAGTGATATTTTAAATGGTAGCAAGAGTAGGCTGAACGCTACTATTACTTTGAGAAATAAAGAGCTAGAACTCCTGTATCAAGTCCACAAATCTCTTTCACACACATTTAATTTTTTTTTTTTTTTTTACTTTTTTCTGAGAGTTAAGATTCTGGGTACCTGTGCTATGAGTGGAGTTATGTTATCCTCACTTCAAGAATGACACAGAGTTTAAGTGACTTGTCCGTGGTCAGTTAAGTGCTAAATGGTGGATCCAGATAGACTGTCCAGCTCCTCCTACTCCAGCACTTCATGGTTCAAATCTTATGCTCTTTCATCACCATTATCATTAGAACACCTGGCTAGATTACTACATTATGTCCACAGATTGAAAGTCCATGATTGTTCCTCATAGTGATATGGCTTGTTTATTATTTGAAATATTCCTTCAATTTGCAAAAAAAGATTATGTTCTAATAAAAGGGTATTCTTAGGCCATTCATTTGAAACATCTTCCCAAGGAATTAGTGTTATAAAAGTTCTCACGACTGACACTCCAAAGCATAATTAATCAGAGTAGCAGGGAAGCTAACCTCCACTTTGTTTACATTTCTGTGGGCAAGTAGGCTGACTTCCAAGTCACATGTTAGGAAGTTAAGAACTCTTACTGCAGCCCTAGGAATAGAAATAGGAACATCCCCAGCAAACTGCCCTCCCGCCATCCTCACCCGTGCCTGGGCTGGGCCGGATCAGAGGAGGAGCAAGTTCTGTTCCTCCTTACTTGGGAAATGAAAAGCACAGATTGCAGATAAGAACCAATGACTGCATCCAAAAAGGAACAAGAGCTTTGGCACTCCAGAGGTGATGGTTGCTGTTGTGAGATGCATGGAACTAAGTGGGAGGAGATGAGGAATCTGTGAGTTTTGAGGATTGTAAGAAGGAACTGTGAGGGGAGGTGGCAACGATTGTCCACACCTCCTGTTTTTTATTGCCAATCTCCTTTTTAATTTTCACAGTACGTCCTGTTCTCATGTATCTGGAGTAAAGACAAGGGGAGATCCATGTTTAGTTAGTAGGATGGAGTTTCATGTGCCGAGCTCTCTTTGCTTGCTTTTATTGTCCAGACCCCTCCACTGAGTTAGTGATTATGGGGACAGGCACTGCTGGATGGGAGATTTGGAGTATCTTTCATTATATATATATATATTTTTTTTTTTTTTTTTTTTTTCTCAACCCCTGCGCCACCAGGGAAGCCCCTATATTTTAAAATAGTGGTTTAAATAGAAAGTTGGCAGATTGAGGACTGACTGCAAAAAACCTCATAGGCTGGATGTGACAGAATTTTCTATTAAAACCAGACACATATTGAATTGCCCAAGTTCCGGTAATAATGTATGTGTCAGAAGGGCAAATCTTCAAGTACCTTTCAACCACAATTCAGGATTTTATGTTTCTGTTCAAAAAGTTGATGTCATACTAGAGCTGCCTCAAACAGTAAAGTTTTTGCTTCTTTGAATGACTGACACATCAATTAGACTTTAGTATCATTTCTTCACACTTAATTTCTATAGTTATCTTTATTTTATTATTATTATTATTATTTTTTGCGGTATGCGGGCCTCTCACTGCTGTGGCCTCTCCCGTTGCGGAGCACAGGCTCCGGAAGCGCAGGCTCAGCGGCCATGGCTCACGGGCCCAGCCGCTCTGCGGCATGTGGGATCT
>NC_041223.1:34072427-34084649 GCF_002837175.3 Physeter macrocephalus | reverse complement strand
AGGCTCAGCGGCCATGGCTCACGGGCCCAGCCGCTCCGCGGCATGAGGGATCTTCCCGGACCGGGGCACGAACCCGTGTCCCCTGCATCGGCAGGCGGATTCTCAACCACTGCGCCACCAGGGAAGCCCTATAGTTGTCTTTAAAGTTGCCCGTTTTCGTTGATGGCCAGAGTGCTGAACAGCTTCCTCTCTTATAGTCTTTAACCATTTCACACTACCTTGTGGAGCGCTGTGAAAAAGTCGACAGTAACCAAATTCTGTTAAAGATATGAATTGCTATGTTTGACCTTCACATGATGATGGTTTTAACTTAGTTTTACTTTAAAAAAACAGCTATAAATTCTTCATATGATCTTTTCTCCTTTCACATGCTGCTGCTGATTCAATAGTGAGACACCCGATTACAAATGCTATTGATGGAAAGAACACTTGGTGGCAGAGTCCCAGTATTAAGAATGGAATCGAATACCATTACGTGACAATTACACTGGATTTACAGCAGGTATTATGCCTTTTTTTATTTTTCATTTTATTTTTTATCATTTTCCACTTTGAAATTGGATCTTGGATTTGCCCTTTGTGTAGTTAGCAGTTCTTGGGTGAAAGGATACTCTTTCTTACTACCCTCCATTGTTTTCTTGATACAGTGAACAAAGGGGCTTATTCATTTAGTAAATTGCTATTTTAAAATATTTGGCATTTATTTCTAAAGCACAACTATTTGGGTTGGCCCAGAAGTTCATTTGGTTTTTTCCATAACATCTTACGGAAAAACCCAAACTCACCTTTGGGCCAGCCCAATAAAATGAATTTGCATGAGAAGTTTAAAACTGAATTAGGAGCTGACTCTGTTTTGACAATGAGAGTTAATGATAAAAATGTTGATCAACGAAATCTTACATAAAGAAAATATAATAGTGCCATTTTTGAACATTTAAAATAATAGAGTGCTGCCACTCTGCTCATGGTGGGTGTATGAAAAGGTTCTTGGATAACAGGACTCTTGAGTACATTGCCTCTCATTACTGGGAGTTGAGCAAGATGTGATGGTTGATTCTTAAATTAAAGTTGGGCCAGTAATGAGGTAACAAGCCTTGCAGTTGTATAAAATTGATGTTGGAAGTTGTTAGAGTTTGTGGCACATAGGTCTAGGTGCCTTCTACCTTAATTTTTTTTCTTCTTTCTGTTTACAGTATTCAGGTCAGGTGGAAAGTATTCATCAAGAATTATTTAGGCTTGCAAATAGGAGGGAGTCTGGAAAAATGGTCCCATATTTTACTGTTATTCCAAATACAAAAGTTTATTTGATTGACTGAAGGCTGAGACTGGAAATGTTGAACTTAGATGACTTTTTTAACTCAACCTGTTCCTCTCTCACTCTCTGGGATAGCATAGGAAAGATAATTAGGCATTCCTCCCTGATCCAGTAGAGGCAGAGCAGCAAAGGGGCTTGGGGTTAGTGGAGAGGATATGGCTAAAATAGATAATGACAGATACCATAACTGCAGAGCTTGTGTTTCCACATGTGATCACAGTGGAGGAAAGCACTAGCCAGTGGGGGTTTGTCACATTCTCAGGAGGCCAGATAGGCACCAGGCATTTCCCTAATGCATGCTGTTTGTCATCAATAGGACACGAACTACCCACTTCAGGTTTGGGGCCCATTTTAGCCAGGGTGCACTTATTCAGGAATTGCAAAGGGCTGGTTGGTGGGTCTCACAGCAGATGCTCTTTCCACCCGTTTGGGACTCCTCAGGACTTGAGCAACAGGGTAGCAGCAGGGACTCAGTGCTGCAGCTAAATTGCCAACTGGTGTGTATTTATTTCTACCATACCGGCAGCTGAATGTCAGCCTTGAGTTAACAATATTTCTCAGGAAATCTCAGAGCACAATCAGGGAAGGCAGGCAAACTACTACATTGATCAATTATGCTTTAGTTCAATGAAGTCTTATGCATGAATTCCCTGAAAATCCTAGTCTCAAAATGGACTTTATCCCTCTCTGGATAAAGACAACTTGGTCCTTTGCCAGTCACAGCAGTTGTCCCCCATCATGTGGTCGTTGAAAGTTGCAATCCAACTTGCCAATCAGGAGTGAGTCTGCTGTCTATTACCTTGGGTCATCTCCTGGGATAGGGAATCAATAAATAGTGATGGTTCATTGCTCTGGTTTACTCTCTGCCTATTCTTTTAAATCACACCTGGAGCAGGAGACTCAATTGTTAATATAATTTCCACAAGTCACTTATACTACTCTTTGAGCTCAACCACAATAGCATTGGGTTGGCCAAATGTTCATTTGGGTTTTTCTGTAACACCTTATAGGAAAACCTGAACGAACTTTTTGGCCAACCCTATGTTAACAGGCACACCTCATTTTACTATGCTTTGTTTTATTATGCTTTGCAGATATTGCATTTTTTTTTTTAACCGATTGAAGGTTTATGGCAACTCTGTGGCCAGCAAGTCTATTGGCACCATTTTTCCAACTGATTTGCTCACTTTGTGTGTCTGTGTCACATTTTGGTAATTCTTGCAATATTTCAAACTTTTTCATTATTATTATATTTGTTATGGTAATCTGTGATCAGTGAGCTTTGATGTGTCTATTATAATTGTTCTGGGGTTCACGAACCATGCCCATACAAGAAGGTGAACTTAATAACTGTTGCATGTGTTCTCACTGCTCACCAACCGGTCATTTCCCCATCTCTCTCCCTCTCCTTGGGCCTCCCTATTCCCCGAGACACACAACACTGAAATTATTAACCCTACAATTAATAACCCTACAATGGCCTCTAAGTGTTCAAGTGAAAGGAAGAGTTGCACATCTCTCACTTTAAATCAAAAGATAGAAATAATTAAGCTTAGTGAGGAAGGCAGGTCAAAAGCTGAGACAGGCAAAAAGCTAGGCCTCTTGCACCAGTTAGCCAAGTTGTGAATGTAAACGAAAAGTTCTTGAAGGAAACTTTTAGTTTCCTTTTAGTGTTGCTCCGATGAACACACAAATGATAAGGAACCAGAATAGCATTATTGCTGACATGGAGAAAGTTTTAGTGGTCTGGAAAGAAGATCAAACCAGCCACAGCCTTCCCTTAAGGCAAAGCCTAATCCAGAGCTAGGCCCTAACTCTCTTCAATTTTACAAAGGCTGAGAGAGGTGAGGAAGCTACAGAAGAAATGTTTGAAGCCAGCAGAGATTAGTTCATGAAGTTTAAGGAAAGAAGCTGTCTTCATAACATATAAGTGCCAGGTAAAGCAGCAAGTACTGATGCAGATCAGATGCAAGCTGCAGCAAGTTATCCAGCAGGTCTAACTAAGATAATTCATGAAGGTGGGGACACTAAACAACAGATTTTCAGTATAGATGAAACAGGCTTCTATTGGAAGAAGATGCCATCTAGTACTTTTACAGCTAGAGAGGAGAAGTCAATGCCTGGCTTCAAATCTTCAAAGGACAGGCTGACTCTCTTGTTAGGGGCTAATGCAGCTGGTGACTTGACGTTAAGGCCAATGCTCATTTACCATTCCCCAAATCCCAGGGCCCTTAAGAATTATGCTAAATTTATTCTGCCTGTGCTGTGGAACAGCAAAGCCTGGATGACAGCACATCTGTTTACAGGATGGTTTATTGAATATTTTAAGCGCATTGTTGAGAACTACTGCTCAAAAAAAAAAGATTCCTTTCAAAATATTACTGCTCATTGACAGTGCACCTGGTCACCCAAGAGCTCTGATGGAGATGTACAAGGAGATTCATGTTGTTTTCATGCCCGCTAACACAAGATCCATTATGCAGTCCATGGATCAAGGAGTAATTTCAACTTCTAAGTATTATTATATAAGAAATACATTTCGTAAGGCTACAGGTGTCATAGATAGTGATTCTTCTGATGGACCGGGGCAAAGTAAATTGAAAACCTTTTGGAAAGGATTCACCATTCTGGATGGCATTAGGAACATTCGTGATTCATGGGAAGAGGTCAAAATATCAACATTAACGGGAGTTTGGAAGAAGTTGATTCCAACCCTAATGGATGATTTGGAGGGGTTCAAGACTTTAATGGAGGAAGTAACTACAGATGAGGTGGAAATAGCAAAAGAACTGGAATTAGAATGGAGCCTGAAGATGTGACAGACTTGCTGCAATCTCATGATTAACAGATAGGGAGTTGCTTCCTATGGATGAGCAAAGAAAGTGGTTCCCTGAGGTGAAATCTACTCCTGGTGGCAGTGCTATAAAGACTGTTGAAATGACAACAAAGGATTTAGAATATTACATAAACTTAGCTGACAAAGCAGCGGCAGGTTTGAAAAGATTGACTTCAATTTTGAAAGCGTTTGGGTAAAATGCTATTGAACAGTATTGCATATTACAGAGAAATTGTTCATGAAAGGAAGAGTAAATCAATGCAGCAATGTTGTCTTATTTTAAGAGGTTGCCATAGCCACCCCAACCTTCAGCAACCACCACCCTGATCATTCAGCAGCCATCAACTTCCAGGCAAGACCCTCCACCAGCAAAACGATTTTGACTGGCTGAAGGCTCAGATGATGTGTAGCATTTTTTAGCAATAAAGTATTTTAAAAATTAAGATATGTACATTGTTTTTTTAGACACAATATTGTTGCACACTTAATAGGCTATAGTATAGTATAAACAAAACTTTTATATGCACTGGGAAACCAAAAATATTCATGAGACTCACTTTATTGCAATATTTGCCTTATTGCAGTCGTCTGGAATCGAGCCCACAGTGTCTCTAAGGTATGCCTGCATTTGTTATTAAACATAGCAGCATTTTTTCCTTCTAATTTACAACTGGATGATACAATCACAGATTTTTACTAAATCATTTTTACTCAACATACCTATCATTATTAATTCCACAGGTCAAAGAGTGCATCTGAAAACCCATTTTTCAGTGAAGCCATTTATATTTTCCCATTTGCTTTGCATCCCCACTCATCCATTCCCCATGGTATCTTTGTTTTCCTGTTCTCTCCTCTTCCCTTTTAGTTTAATGGCCTTCAGAGGTGTGAATACTCGAGACATCTTTTATAGTTCAGTCTTCATAACAAGTAGCAGGAATCTGTTTATAAGATCAGTTTACCTGTCTCCAGAGTCTGGAGTACACCTCATGGAAGTGGCACAGACATGTGTCCTCGTATGGTCTCATATCCCAGAATGGCACCCACCCATGCCCTTATTCACTTCAGCCCTCTCTTACCTCCTGTAAATCAACTCATCATGTGTTTAAGAGAAGCAGAACACAACCTATAAAATAAAATAAATCCTTATTTCTGCTTGTCTCAAGATTTTAATTTAGTCAATGATTTAATAATGTAAAACGCTAAGCAGATTTTGTAATCAGATTTTATAAGGGAATTTCACAGACAGAAAGGGGATTTAGACCTCTTAGTTAGCCTCAGGCTTTGGAGGAACAAACTGGAACAGGTTCTTAAACCTATTCAATTAAGGGGCAAAACTGCAGGAAGGCATGTTACAATGCATTGGCAACAGAGAAAATATGGACATCCTTATTATATCATTTACTTCTTACAATTAGCTGATAAGTCAGCTAGTATTATTACCTCTCTTTAATAGTTGAACACTAAGACTTAGAAAAATTAAGTGACTTGGGCTTCTTACTAAAGTCTGTTATGGGCAGGGCTGGGATTTCAAACGGAGTTGTCTGAATCCAGACCCCAAACTATGCCAGTATTTCCTAAACTGGGATTGGAAGACCTAACTTAGGGAGAATTTTTGGTATATAATTTCAAGGGGTCCCTACATTGTTTGGGTTTAAGGAATACTGGGTTATCATCTCCTGGCTTACACAGGAGAATATAGCCAAAGTCTGTTTTGTCATAAAACAAGGACTAGATCTCTCATTTTCTACTACACTTTAGCATATCTCTAAAACAGCATAACTTCAGTCTTTTTCACCTACAGCGTGAAGGATTAATAGGTTTTTCATCATAATATGAACTATTATTCAGCTGGGAGTCAAGGGCAGTAGTTTCATAATGAATAGGTAAATATCACTAAATGTTTGTTTGTCATTGATTCAGCAAGAGCTTTGACCATTTATTAGTTCTCCTTTTTATTTTGAGATGCATGAATTTCAACAAGTGCCAGTTTTTTGTTGTTGATATATACTTGGCTCCTCTGTGGAATACTTTTAATAAGTTACTATTTTAAATAAAGGTCACCATTGGATTTCCTTGATTGAATCATTACAGATTACACTGGGAAATTTCTTTTACATTTTATCATTCAAGATGAACCCTAGAAAAGTATAACATTTATTGAGAAGAAAGTAGGTACTTATTTTATAGATTGTTTTTAGATTTTTATTACTAAGGGATTATTAACTCTTCCCAATACTACTGTTTACTCACAGCATATCTTGAGCAAATAATTTAATCATGCTGTGCCCCAAGTTCTAGATTAGCAAAATAAATATTATAATATCATGGCAAGAAGTTGAAATAACGGTAATAGCAATACAACAACTAAATTACATCTGACAATTACAGTTATCATAAAGACCTACTATCAGCATAATCTCAAAGAGAAGCTTAGCTGTTCCAATGATGTGTATGCAAAACCCCAGTATAATGGTAAAGAAGAATATACATAAATTTAAAAGACAATAATAGGAAATTGAAGGTTAATAAGATGTCCAAAATATTCCATTTTAGTCCCTTTCCAACCGGATTTTCACAACAATATATATTATAATATATGATCTCATTTTATGACTTTTTAAAATCTGGCCATTTTCTTAGGCTTGCCCTTTGATTTGTTTAGGAAGAAAGTTGATTGGCAAGTGGGTTAAAATACAGAGGGGCAGCTTTTTAACAGACCTTTAAAAAACCGTACATTGAGTCATATTCGTTCCTGGATAATCCAGGTACGCCATGGAATTAGTTATGCTCATGTGTAGGAATCTCTTTTATCTCAATACATAATTCCCTTCTCTTCCTGGTTTATCCCCCAAAACTAAAAATGCATTTATCAAGAAAAATTGTCTACAGATAGAGAGATCAAGTTCCACATGTTCTTGACCTAAATGTTTTATTCATTGACCTTATAGAGACATATCTAGTGAGATAGGTTAACAGTTTAAAATGAGAGTTATGTTTTAGAGGAGGATGAATTAATATTTCTATACAGATATTGCTATACTTTTGGAATGTGTGTGAATATCATAAAACCATTTTTTCTTGAACTGTTAATGTAATAATTAATCCCTTATATAATAATAAAGCATGAAAAAAGTGAGATAGATACAGTTAATTATTAAATATTCAGCAGGTAGAAAGAAGTATAAATGACATTCCTACATTTAATATCCCATTATCTAAATAAGGAAGTACACGTGATATATTAAAAAGTGAGACAAGATTTACATAGCTCTGGTTGAATATGGTTCTGTTCAATACAGTCTATTTGATCTGTCTCCTGGAGACAGATCTCTATGAAGGATTTAGCCCATGGCATGGTGATTAGATGTATTCCCCTGTTGTCCTTCTAGATTGAGCATTCTTGAAGGCAGAGTTCTCAGACTGTTTCTACCCACCATGGCACTCAGCATCTAGCAGGAACTCAGCAGATTTGATGAAAGAATGGTTGACGATTACTCTTCAAATCACTGAATTTTTTCTTGGTATTATTTGGGTCACTGCTAAATTGATGAATATAAAACTAACTAGAGTGGAGATTATAATCTACGCGTTCAAAATGTCCTACATGATACATCTTGTTTAGTGTAGCGGAATATAATTAAATTCACAGTTCTTTACCTGCTTTAGTTTTTTTTTTAAGATCATTGATTCAATGTCACAAGTAGGATCTGTGGTTAATTAGAAAGTGTAATCTCTCTCACTAAATGAATTTGTGCTGATCTTTTAATCACTAATAAAGGTGACTACCAGCTTTAGTGTCTGTATTGTGCAGAGCATTAGTTTTAATTTTCTCCCCTTCAGTCTACTTTCAACACTGCACTCACATTGATTTTAGTACCAAATTGGATCAGATCACTCCTTCCACTAAAACCCTCTAATGGCACTCAGTGAAAAAAGCACAATTACCCACAAGGATTTATCTCACCCCCTTTCATCCCTGGCCTCAATCTCCCCTCTTCAGTTGCCCCACTGGCTACTTCACTGAGTCTTGAAGTCCTTTGCACTTGCAGTTCCTTGTGTTGGAATTATTTTCCCTAATTTCCATACAGTCTGTTTCATTTCCTTTGGATTTTTATTCAAGTGTCATGTTCATAGCAAGGACCTCCTTGATAATCCTATTGAAAATTACAAATCCCTCCCTACTTCCTAACCCATTTCCCTGCTTTATTTTTCTCCATAAAGTACATGGCTGTCTAACTTACTACATATATTTTACTACAGCTCTTCCTCGACTTATGATGGAATCACATCCCAATAAACTGATCGCAAATTGAAAATATTGTAAGTTAAAAATGCATTTAATACACCTAACCAAAATCGTAGCTCAGCCTAGCCTACCTTAAACATGCTCAAAACACTTACATTAGCCTACAATTGGGCAAAACCACCTAACACAGGCATACTTTATAATAAAGTGTTAAATATTTCACCAGTAATTTAGTGAATGGTGTACTAAAAATGAAAAACAGAATGGGTATGTGGGTACAAAGTGGTTGAAAGTGTATCAGTTGCTTACCTTCCTGATCCCGTGGCTGACTGCATCTTGCTGCTCACGGCCACTGCCCAGCATCACAAGAGAGCATCATACCACATATTGCTAGCCTGGAAAAGATACAAATTCAAAATTTGAAGTGAAGCATAATAAGTCCAAGACCATCTGTATTTGTATTAAATGAAAAAATGATTGAATGAATAAACAATCAAAACACCAATTCATAGTGTAAGAATCATATTAAAGCTGAAAATTAAACAAAGGAAGAAATATTCTTACTGTATTTCTTATGGTAAAGTATACTCTGCATTTTCAAATTTATGATTTCTCCTTTAAGTCTCCGGTTAAATAGCATGAAGTAAATTTTCTCACTAATCCTTTTACTAAACATGTTATGAACTTCGGTCATATTTGTCACTCTCTGTGTGACTTTACCACATTTATAGCTTTATTTGGGAAAAGCAGATTTTAGTCAATTTAACTCTTCATTTGTAACAGAGAAGTCTAGGACTGTAATTTTTTAATTGATGTTTTAAAATTTCCCACTTGAAAAAAGTAGAAGTATAAAAGGGGGAAAGTGCCACCAGAATGCTGTTTAAACAAGATTCTAGACAAAAGATATTATGTATTTTGATATAAATAATAAACTAAATTGTAGCAACATCATGAAAATGTAAATGTTTCAGAGATGCAGATCCTATTTCAAATAGTGTCAAGATGACTACCCTGGAAGATGATTCTTGAAACCAGGGAATAAATTCAAGAATTTTTTTAAAAAATAGAAATAATAATACGTAATGAAAAGATCTGTTAAATATCTGTGGGAAAAGATCTGTTAAAAAATTTAAATCATACTGATTCTGTTATGCAAAGTCTGAAGAGGACTGCCTAAAATAGACTGAATGTGGGCAATTTTTCACAGCTGTCTGATGACTTCCACACATGAAACACAACTGTATTTCCTCATGTTGGTGGAATATTGTGTATTCTCCCATTTTATTCTTGAAGTCTAAGTTTTTACTTATTATATTTATATATGCTTATATATATAATTAGACTTATATATAGTTATATATCATATGCACATATAAATTAGAGTTTCTTCCTATAAGTTGACTGTATATTTAAGTTACGTGATAGCATGTGTGTTTTAATTTGTAGATAATACATGTTTTCAGTATGACCCTGAGTCTTAAAAATAATAAAATGGCAAGAAGGATGAGCAAGAGGCTAAGGAGAAAGGAGGAGATATATTTTTGCTCAATAATTGTGGCCACTTCCATTTCCTGACCTATCACTTATTAGCTCATTTACCTTAGGTAAATTGTCCTACTTTTATACTCCTCAATATGGTCATATGGAAAATGGAATCAATAGCACCACTTCTTTCTTAAGAAGATTGTTATAGGATAAAGTGATGTAATATGGGCAAATAGCCAAGCACACTGCTACACAGTAGTTAATACTCAGTAAGTAATAGTTCCTGGCCTTCTACACTGATAGTAATGCTGAGCAGAGAACAAATGGGCTAGAGTTGTAATGAGAGTGACTTGAAAAGGCAAAACAAGGGGACTTCCCTGGCAGTCCAGTGGTAAAGACTTCACCTTCCAATGCAGAGGGTGCGGGTTTGATCCCAGGTCGGGGAGCTAAGATCCCACATGCCTTGCAACCAAAAACCAAAACATAAAACAGAAGTAGCATTGTAACAAAATCAATAAAGAGCTGCCTGGCTCGTGGCCTCCCGAGAGCAAGGTTCTTGGTGCTCTGACTGGGTGTCAGGCCTGAGCCTCTGAGGTGGGAGAGCCAACTTCAGGACATTGGACCACCAGAGACCTCCTGGCCCCACATAATATCAATCAGCGAGACCTCTCCCAGAGATCTCCGTCTCAACACTAAGACCCAGCTCCACTCAATGGCGAGGAAGCTCCAGTGCTGGACACCCCATGTCAAACAACTAGCAAGACAGGAACACAACCCAACCCCTTAGTAGAGAGGCTGCCTAAAATCATACTAAGTTCACAGACACCCCAAAACATACCACCGGACTCGGTGCTGCCCACCAGAAAGACAAGATCCAGCCTCATCCACCAGTATACAGGCATGAGTCCCATCCACCAGGAAGCCTACACAACCCAGTGGACCACGCTTAGCCACTGGGGGCAGACACCAAAAACAACGGGAACTAAGAACCTGTAGCCTGAGAAAAGGAGATGCCAAACACAGTAAATTAAGCAAAATGAGAAGACAGAGAAATATGCAGCAGATGAAGGAGCAAAGTAAAAACCCACCAGACCAAACAAATGAAGAGGAAATAGGCAGTCTACCTGAAAAAGAATTCGGAGTAATGATAGTAAAGATCATCCAAAATCTTGGAAACAGAATGGAGAAAATGCAAGAAAAGTTTAACAAGGACCGAGAAGAACTAAAGAGAAAACAAACAATGATGAACAGTACAATAAATGAAATTGAAAATTCGCTATTAGGAATCATGATGAACAACACAATAAATGAAATTAAAAATTCTCTGTAAAAATCAGTAGCAGAATACCTGAGGCAGAAGAACGGATAAGTGACTTGGAAGATAAAATAGTGGAAATAACTACCACAGAGCAGAATAAAGAAAAAAGAATGAAAAGAATTGAGGACATTCTTAGAGACCTCTGGGACAACATTAAACGCACCAACGTTAGAATTATAGGGGTCCCAGAAGAAGAAGAGAAAAAGAAAGGGACTGAGAAAATATTTGAAGAGATTATAGTTGAAAACTTCCCTAATATGGGAAAGGAAATAGTCAATCAAGTCCAGGAAGCGCAAAGAGTCCATACAGGATAAATCCAAGGAGAAACACACCACGACACATAGTAATCAACCTATCAGAAATTAAATACAAAGAAAAAATATTAAAAGCAGCAAGGGAAAAGCAACAAATAACATACAAGGGAATCCCCATAAGGTTAACAGCTGATCTTTCAGCAGAAACTCTGCAAGCCAGAAGGGAGTGGCAGGACATATTTAAGGTGATGAAAGGGAAAAACCTACCACCAAGATTGCCCAGCAGGATCTCATTCAGAATTGATGCAGAAATTAGAACCTTTACAGACAAGCAGAAGCTAAGAGATTTCAGCACCACCAAACCAGCTTTACAACAGATGCTAAAGGAACTTCTCTAGGCAGGAAACACAAGAGAAGGAAAAGACCTACAGTAACAAACCCAAACAATTCAGAAAATGGTAACAGGAACATACATATCAATAATTACCTTAAATGTATTGGATTAAATGCTCCAACCAAAAGACATAGACTGGATGAATGGATACAAAAACAGGACCCATATATATGCTGTCTACAAGGGACCAACTTCAGACCTAGGGACACATACAGACTGAAAGTGAGGGGTTGGAAAAACATATTCCATGCAAATGGAAATCAGGAGAAAGCTGGAGTAGCAATTTTCATATCAGACAAAGTAGACTTTAAAATAAAGACTATTGCAAGAGACAAAAAAGGACACTACATAATGATCAAGGGATCAATCCA
>NC_041223.1:34069646-34072319 GCF_002837175.3 Physeter macrocephalus | reverse complement strand
GGAAATCGACAGTAACACAATAATAGTAGAGGACTTTAACACCCCACTTTCACCAATGGACAGATCATCCAAAATGAAAATAAATAAGGAAACACAAGCTTTAAATGACACATTAAACAATATGGACGTAATTGATATTTATAGGACATTCCATCCAAAAACAACAGAGTACACTTTCTTCTCAAGTACTCATGGAACTTTCTCCAGGATAGACGATACCTTGGGTCACAAATCAAGCCTTGGTAAATTGAAGAAAATTGAAATCGTATCAAGTATCATTTCTGACCACAATGCTTTGAGACTAGATATCAATTACTGGAAAACAGCTGTAAAAAATACAAACACATGGAGGCTAAAAAATACACTACTAAATAACCTAGAGATCACAGACGAAATCAAAGAGGAAATCAAAAAATGACAAATCAACAAATGACAGTGAAAACATGACAACCCAAACCTATGGGATGCAGCAAAAGCAGTTCTAACAGGGAAGTTTATAGCAATACAATCCTACCTCAAGAAACAACAGACATCTCAAATAAACAACCTAACCTTACACCTAAAGCAATTACAGAGAGAAGAACAGAAAAACCCCAAAGTTAGCAGAAGGAAAGAAATCATAAAGATCAGATCAGAAATAAATGAAAAAGAAATGAAGGAAGTTATAGCAAAGATCATTAAAACTAAAAGCTGGTTCTTTAAGAACATAAACAAAATAGATAAACCACTAGCCAGACTCATCAAGAAAAAAAGGGAAAATACTCAAATCAACAGATTTCGAAAGGAAAAAGGAGAAGTAACAACTGACACTGCAGAAATACAAAGGATCATGAGATTACTACAAGCAATTTAAAACTAAAAGCTGGTTCTTTGAGAACATAAACAAAATAGATAAACCACTAGCCAGACTCATCAAGAAAAAAAGGGAAAATACTCAAATCAACAGATTTCGAAAGGAAAAAGGAGAAGTAACAACTGACACTGCAGAAATACAAAGGATCATGAGATTACTACAAGCAATCATATGCCAATAAAATGGACAACCTGGAAGAAGTGGACAAATTCTTAGAAAAGCACAACCTTCTGTGACTGAACCAGGAAGAAATAGAAAATATGAACAGACCAATCACAAGCACTGAAATTGAACCTGTGATTAAAAATCTTCCAACAAACAAAAGCCCTGGACCAGGTGGCTTCACAGGCGAAGTCTATCAAACATTTAGAGAAAATCTAACACCTATCCTTCTCAAACTCTTCCAAAATATAGCAGAGGGAGGAACACTCCCAAACTCCTTCTACGAGGCCACCATCATCTTGATACCAAAACCAGGCAAAGATGTCACAAGGAAAGAAAACTACAGGCCAATATCACTGATGAACATAGATGCAAAAATCCTCAACAAAATACTAGCAAACAGAATCCAACACCACATTAAAAGGATCATACACCATGATCAAGTGGGGCTTATCCCAGGAATGCAAGGATTCTTTAATATACACAAATCAATCAACGTGATACACCATATTAACAAATTGAAGGAGAAACAACATATGATCATCTCAATAGATGCAGAAAAAGCTTTTTGACAAAATTTAACACCCATTTATGATAAAAACCCTCCAGAAAGTAAGCATAGAGGGAACTTTCCTCAACGTAATAAAGGCCATACATGACAAACCCACAGCCAACATCGTCCTCAATGGTGAAAAACTGAAACCGTTTCCACTAAGATCAGGAACAAGACAAGATTGCCCACTCTCACCACTATTATTCAACAGTTTTGGAATTTTTAGCCATGGCAATCAGAGAAGAAAAAGAAATAAAAGGAATCCGAGGTAGTAAAGCTGTCACTGTTTGCAGATAACATGATATTATACATAGAGAATCCTAAAGAAGTTACCAGAAAACTACTAGAGCTAATCAGTGAATTTAGTAAAGTAGCAGGATACAAAATCAATGCACAGAAATCTCTTGTAGTCCTATACACTAAACAATGAAAAATCTGAAAGAGAAATTAAGGAAACCCTCCCATTTACCACTGCAACAAAAAGAATAAAATACCTAGGAGTAAACCTACCTAAGGAGACAAGAGAACTGTATGCAAAAAACTATAAGACACTGATGAAAGAAATTAAAGATGATAGTAACAGATGGAGAGATATACCATGTTCTTGGATTGGAAGAATCAACATTGTGAAATTGACTATACTACCCAAAACAATCTACAGATTCATTGCAATCCCTGTCAAACTACCAGTGGCATTTGTCACAGAACTAGAAGAGAAAATTTCACAATTTGCATGGAAACACAAAAGACCCTGAGTAGCCAAAGCAATCTTGAGAAAGAAAGGCAGAGCTGGAGGAATCAGGCTGCCTGACTTCAGACTGTGCTACAAAGCTACAGTAATCAAGACAGTATGGTACTGGCACAAAAACAGAAATGTAGATCAGTGTATCAGGATAGAAAGCCCAGAGATAAACCCACACACATATGGTCACCTTATCTTTGATAAAGGAGGCAAGAGTATACAATGGAGAAAAGACATCCTCTTCAATAAGTGGTGCTGGGAAAAGAGGACAGCTACATGTGAAAGAATGAAATTAGAACACTTCCTAACACCATACACAAAAGTAAACTCAGAATGGATTAAAGACCTAAATGTAAGGCCAGA
>NC_041223.1:34059578-34069380 GCF_002837175.3 Physeter macrocephalus | reverse complement strand
TGGGACCTAATGAAACTTAAAAGCTTTTGCACAGCAAAGGAAACCATAAACAAGTTGAAAAGGCAACCCTCAGAATGGGAGAAAATGTTTGCAAACGAAGCAACTGACAAAGGATTAATCTCTACAACATACAAGCAGCTCATGCAGCTCAACAGCAAAAAAGCAAACAACCCAATCTAAAAATGGGCAGAAGACCTAAATAGACATTTCTCCAAAAAATATGTACAGATTGCCAATAAACACATGAAAGAATGCTCAACATCACTAATCAGCAGAGAAATGCAAGTCAAAACTACAATGAGGGGCTTCCCTGGTGGCGCAGTGATTGAGAGTCCGCCTGACGATTCAGGGGACACGGGTTCATGCCCCGGTCCGGGAAGATCCCACATGCCACAGAGTGGCTAGGCCCGTGAGCCCTGGCCACTGAGCCTGCGCATCCGGAGCCTGTGCTCTGCAACAGGAGAGGCCACAACAGTGAGAGGCCCCAGTACCGCAAAAAAAACCAAACCAAACAAACAAAAACTACAATGAGGTGTCACCTCACACCAGTCAGAATGGCCATCATCAAAAAATCAACAAACAATAAATGCTGGAGAGGGTGTGGAAAAAAGGGATCTCTCTTGCACTGTTGGTGTGAATATAAATTGATACAGCCACTATGGAGAACAGTATGGAGGTTCCTTAAAAAACTAAAAATATAACTACCATATGACCCAGCAATCCCACTACTGGGCATATACCCTGAGAAAACCTTAATTCAAAAAGAGTCATGTACCACACTGTTCATTGCAGCACTATTTACAATAGCCAGGACATGGAAGCAACCTAAGGGTCCACTGACTGATGAATAGATAAAGAAGATGTGGCACATATATACAATGGAATATTACTCAGCCATAAAAAGAAATGACATTGAGTTATTTGTAGTCAGGTGGATGGACCTAGAGTCTGTCATACAGAGTGAAGTAAGTCAGAAAGAGTATAACAAATACTGTATGCTAACACATATATATATGGAATCTAAAAAAAAAAAAATGTTTCTGAAGAACCTAGGGGTAGGACAGGAATAAAGACACAGACATAGAGAATGGACTTGAGGGCACGAGGATGGGGAAGGGTAACCCCGGACAAAGTGAGAGAGTGGCATTGACATATATACACTACCAAATGTAAAATAGATAGCTAGTGGGAAGCATCGCACAGCACAGGGAGATTAGCTCCATGTTTGTGACCACCAGAGGGGTGGGAAAGGGAGTGTTGGAGGGAGACATAAGAGGAAGGGGATATGGCTATATATGTATACGTATAGCTGATTCACTTTGTTTTACTAACTTTCTGTTTTACAACACAAACTAATACAACATTGTAAAGCAATTATATTCATATAAAGATGTTAAAAATAAATAAAGAGTAAAATAATGGTCCACGTCAAAAAAATCTCCAAAAAAGAAGCAAGACTAAAGCTGGTTTAATAGTTCTAAAACAGCTTAATTACTGACATATTTGAAGGTTACCTATAAGTTTCACTTGGCCTATAACTTAAAAGTATTGATTCAATATATATTCAGTATTTTATGAAAATTAATATTCGTACAGAGAAAGCCCCAAAAGGGTCACTTGGGCATTGAAACTTTTTTTTAACACCTTCTGTACTATTTTGTTGTTGTTCTTATATCTTCCTGATTACTTGAATTTTTAATCATTAAGAAGTAAACTTATTCATTACTAGTGTGTTCTTAAAAGCTTTTTCCTCCTGGTATTATTTCATTTACATCCCCTTTATTTTGTTATCATTTGCATGTTTATTTTTTTCTGTCTTTTTATTAATTTCAACTTTTCTGCCACCTTCCATTTTAAATATGTTTCTTATAGACAGCATATAGTGGAATTTTGATGTTTTAACTAGACTGATAATGTTTTTTTTATTTTAGAAAGAAACATTTATTTTCCATGTATATGTGTATTTCTAACATTTTTATTGAAGGGAAGCATGTGTATGAAAAGTTGACAAATCATAAGTGAAAAGCTTGATGAATTTTCACAAAGTGAACCTACCTAAGTAACCACTACCCAGATCAAGATAACCAGCAATCCAGAAACTACCCTGAGACCCTCTTGGAGCCATTCTCTCCCCTCTCCCTGTAAAGATAATCAGTATTCTAACTTCTGTTCAATGCTGAAAGCCTTTGGCCTCAGGCATTTTCTCTGTGGATAGAGTTTTAGTTATAGATCAATATCTATAATAAATGTGGGACTCTTCACAGTTTTTATTTCTTATTTTGTCTGGTTAGTTGAGTCAGACTTTTCAAAAAATTCATCCATTTCCTCTCCATTTTCAAATATACTGGCATGAAGTTGTTAATGATATACCATTATTAACTTTTTAATATATAAGTGATCTGTGGTGATGCCTCTTTTTTTTTTCATTCCAAATACTGTTTGTGCAACCTGTTTTTAAAGTTTTAACAGGTTTTTTATAATTTTATTACTTTTTCAATAGTCAGTATTTGGCTTGGTTGTTTTTCTCTCTTTTTAGATTACTACATTGCATTGAATTCTGTGTTTATGTGTCTTGTTTCTTACTTCCTTTCTATTTTTTAAATTTTAGTTTACTTTTTTTCTATCTTCGTGAATGGATACTTAAATTATTAATATTTCAGCCTTTCTTTTCTCCAAATGTATTTATTGTCTCTATACATGGCTTTAGGTGCATATTATAAATTTGAAATTTTGCATTATCATTTATTTAAAAGTATTTTCTAACTTCCATTATAATTTCCCATAATATATGGATTATTTGGAAGTGAAGTACTTCATTCCCAAACTATTGAGTGTTTTTCTCATCTTTTTGCTGTTGTTATTTTTTCTCCCTTAATTTCACTGTGATCATTATATTTTCAATTCTTTGAAATTAAAATTTTTGAAACTCATTTTCATTTAACATTTGGTCACTGACATTTGTGCACTTAGGAAGAATGTGGAGTCTGTAGTCATTGGCTGCAGTTTTATGAATATATCAGTGAGTAAGTTTTTGTTTATATATATTGAAGCTGTTTTATTAGGGGTATACAAATTTAGGATTTGAGCTGTATTAACCCTTCTTTTTAATACTACCATTGCTAGCAGTAATTCTATCTTTAAGATTTACTTTAGTAGCTTCACGAGCTTCCTTTTTGTTAGTGTTTACATAATATTGCTTTTTCTGTTTATTTTGGGGTCTTTATATTTAAGGAGTACCTGTTTTGAGCAGTATGTAGTTGAATTGTTTATTTAACCAGTCTGCTGATCATTGTCTTTAAATTGGATATTTAATTATTTGCGTTTAATATCACTATTAATATGTGGGTTCAAAGTGACATATTCCCATTTGTTTTCTATTTGTCTTATTTTTTGTTATATTTTTTCCTCCGACGTTAGTTCTTTTGGATAGTAAAGATTTAAATATTATAGCATGTATTTTTGATTTTAGAACTTGTTATAAGTTGGTACTTTCATCACTTCCCAGACAAGGCAAAAGACCTTATAACATTTTAACTCTATACTCTCCACCCACCCCCTGCTCTCCCCTGTCCCAGTAAGATTTTCACCCATAGTTCTGGTGTGTTTAATTCTATGTATATATTAAGCTCCATAAGAAGTAACTATTACCATCATAAACAGGCCATATTCATTTAATTTTAAACACATTTTACTTTTTCTGTTGCTTTTTGTTTATTCTTTTATTAGTTACTTCCATATAAGGTCATTTCCCTTCTGACTTTATTTTACAATGACAATTTGCTGGTGACAAATTCTCTCAATTTTTTCCTGAAAGTGTTTATTCTTCCTTTATTTTTTGATTTATATATTTCATTAGGAATAAAATTCTAATTTGGAAGTTTTTCCAACACTTTAACAATTTTATATCATTATTGCCTGGCTTTCCTAATTTATGTGAGGTCAGTGAAAGACATTGCTTCTCCTTTGAAAGTAAGGTGTCTTTTTTGCCTTTGAAAATTTTATTTCTTTGTCTTTGGTGTTCAGAGATTTACTACCCTGTGTCTAGGAGTGATTTTATTTGTATAAATACTGGTTGGGATTCAAAAGCTTCTGTATTCTATGGATTGATGTATTTCACTGGTTTTGGAAAATTCCCAGCCAGTATTTCCTCAAATGTTCCTATCTACTTTCTCTCTTCTATTTCTGGGACTCCAGTTACATACTTTATGCTTTTCCTTATTTTTTTCTATTCTTTTCTTTCTCTCTCTCTCTCAAGGCTTCTTTAGTCTATACATTTTCGGGTGACCTATTTTTCAGTATATTAATGCTTTCTTTTGTTGGATCTAATCTTCTATTAAACACATTTACTCAACTCTTAATTTCAATAATTCTATTTTTCAGTTCTAGAATTTCCATTTGATACTTTTTAAAAATAGATTCCAGACTACTTCTTTATTTAGTCATCTGGAACACATTAATCACAGTTTCTTTTAATTATATGCCTGATAACTAACATTTGAAACACCTGTGAGTCTGTTTCTATTTTCTTTTTCCCCCTTCTTGGTTTACTGATTCATGGAAAGCTTAGTAGTTTTTTTTTTTAATTAAATAATATACATTGTATCTGAAAATTTGTAAAAATTCTCTTAAATGAATTTATTTTCATTCTGGCAAGAATTAGAGTAGAACCAGATTGCCTTGATTCAATCAGCTATTTAGATTTTTGTGGCTTGATCAGGGATTCTGGTGGCTGTTTCTGGTTTGCCCTTATTTCTAGGGGTAGACCTTCAGGGTTCATAATTGAAAGACTTCTCTTTCTTTCTTGGCAGACTCTGAACTTTAAATTTTGTCTTCTCAGGTCTGTGAGACTTACCAAAGATCTGCTTAGCTTTTCACTTCTTATGAGTTAATTTTTGCATGGTGTTTATCTTCTGGCTCCTTCACCACTTAATTTGGCAAATCTCTTGAAGTCAAAAGCTGAGCAGAACGTAGGATTCATTTCTCTGTGGCTCATGGCCCTTCACATCCTAGCTGACTTCATAGCCATGAACTTCAGTGTTCATCTTCTCATCCTGAGAGACTGATGAAAGCTCTAGGATGTAGCTTCCTGTAATAATACCCTGAGAGGAAAATGGCCAGCTCATCTTTATTTGTATCTCTTTAATCAAGTCTGGCTGCTTTGCTTGCTCTCTGATGCCTTCAAACAGCTGTTTTTAGTATTTTATTCATCTTTTATAGTTCTTCTATTTGAAAGAAAATGTGTATTTGTTTTTGTTTATAGTTAAAAAATCAGAGAATATTATCTGATAAGAATTCTGGGGCGGGTCTTTTGGTGAATTTAAGGAACAGTTTCAATTATTGCTTCAATATTAAAATATACTAAATATTGGAATATTTTGATGGGTTATGAAGAAAGCAAGAAAGCATATTTAAAACTGGGATCATCCTGAAAAATCTGAGATGCATGAAATTGTCATCGAAAGCAATACTAATCAAAGTAGGGATGTGATCCTCAGTAGGAAGCACCATGCCCCTTATGGTATATGCCCTGAATAATACATAAAGAAAATCATTTAACAATAATATACTTGAAAAATATTTATTGAGTAACTACTACTTGATGGGCACTGTTCTAAGCCTGAAGGTCTGGCCATGAAGGAGACAGAAGTCCTTGTTTTCCAAGATTTTACATTGTACTTGCAGGGGTAGAGAGGGTTGCTACAGAGAGAGAAGGGACATGGAAAATTAAATAAATAATTTAAAATAGTGAAAATGTCATGGAAAAAACAAAACAGGATAATATGATAGAGAGTAATAAAAGGTGCTACTTTATTTGTATGGTTTATCTATGTTTTTAAAAAAACTATTTATTTATTTATTTTTGGCTGCGTTGGGTCTTAGTTGTGGCATGTGGGATCTTTCACTGTGGCGCTTGGGCTCCTCCCTAGTTGTGGCGCGTGGGCTTAGTTGCCCTACAGCATGTGGGATCTTAGTTCCCTGACCAGGGATTGAACCCGCATCCCCTGCATTGGAAGGCGGATTCTTTTTTTTTTTTTTTTTTTTTGTGGTACGCGGTCCTCTCACTGTTGGGGCCTCTCCCGTTGCGGAGCACAGGCTCCGGACGCACAGGCTCCGTGGCCGTGGCTCATGGGCCCAGCCGCTCAGCGGCATGTGGGATCTTCCCGGACCAGGGCACGAACCCGTGTCCCCTGCATCGGCAGGCGGATTCTCAACCACTGCGCCACCAGGGAAGCCCGGAAGGCAGATTCTTAACCACTGGACCACCAGGGAAGTCTCTATGTATTTTTAAGAAAGTGATATTTGAGCTGAGAATTGAATAACAGAAAGTGCCAATCATGAAAAATGCTAAGTAAATTTTATACCAGGCAGGAATAAACTTGGTAGGCTGAGGAATTAAAAGAAGATCAATGTAGCTAGAGCATAGTCATGAAGAGCAAAGGTTTTATGAGATGATGTCTGGGACATATCCAGGTCTACTTACAGTAGGAGGGAGTTGTCAATCACCATAAGGAGCTAGATTTAATTCTGAGTGTAATGAGAGACCTACAGTGGGATTTAAGAAAGGAATAATATGATTTCATTTATTTTGTTAGAAATTTTATTGTGCCTGCTAAATGGAGAATGATTGTAGTGAAACGAGTTACAAACTAGGTGGCAGTTAGGAAACCATTGAAATACTCTAGCCAAGAGATGATGTTGACTTGGACTATGGTGGTAGGAGCACAGATGGACAGAAGTGGTAGGTTGGGATTTACTGTGGAGGATGATGTGACTAGATCTGATGGTGGAATGGAGAAAGAAAGTGAGGCAAAGATGTTGACTCCTAGGATTTTGGCTTGAAGAAATTTATTTTACTGAGACAATTATAGACTCAAGAAAGACCAGGATGGGGATACTAGGTGGTAAATAAGGCCTCTGTTTTAACGTGTTATGTTTGAAAAGCATAGTAACCATCCAAGTGGAAACGTTAAAGACATGATTGGATTTTTGAACACTGTATTTAATACTAAGGCCCTGTTTAAGATCACCTAGAAAGAAAGTATAGAGTTAAAAGGAGGCCCTGAAATTGAATCCTAGGCACTTCAAATTTAGTGGTGAGTGGAGTAAGGAGGAGAGAAAGGTAAAATCAGAGAAGCCAAGGTAAAATATATCAAGAAAGAGGGAACGATAAACTGTGGCAATGTAGCTGCTAGGAGGGACGAGTTAAACCACTCAGGTAGTGGAAATATCAGAATATAGAAAAAAAGCACCATATTAAATTTCAGTGAGTGACAATAGTTTTTTATTAGAGAAACTTTAATACAGGGTGAATGGCTCCAAACACCAAGATTTAATTTGGAAGCTTTCACCACAGCAACACCTATCAGTGTTCAGTTTATTTATTTAAACATGCATGTGTTGATTGTATAATTTTCAAATTAAGGTGATAACTAATAAAACAGTACAGAAAAAAAAAGATTTTAGCATCCTTTACTTATTAGCCAGGTTGGGTCTAAATATTAAAAGTAATATGTTTCCTGTCAAAATACTCAGTTTTGTTTGTTTTTACAAATATTTTAATGTGGTATTTCAGCCAGGTTTGCTGTTGAAGGTCATGGTAGATTAATCTCAAATTAGCTGAAACAATGAACTCAACTAAAAGAAAAATCAGCATCATAATGTAGTATAACCAAGGAAATCAGCCCAAACCTTAATGAGCAGTTGCCTCTCTGCATTGGGTCATTATGATTATATTAATTTAACAAGCCAGGTTGGGAAGCACAGATGAATACGCTTGCAAATGCAGAGTAAATACTTAATTTAGCAGTCTGCCATCATAGTATTTACTATTTCTGTGATAAAATCTTGCAGTAGTGGGCTGGAATATGTCATCTTCTCAGTAATAATATTTAAATACAGTTTCCATGTTTGCTTCATTATTATCCTTACTGCCACCTCCCTCAATTAATTCATTTCAAATGATAAGCTTTTCCATCCATCAGTGTTGAGAATAATTTTTTAACTAATGATTCTGGAAGTATGGCTTTGGTTGCTTCCATCTTTTGGCTATTACTAATAATGCTTATAAGACATAGATGTATAAAAATCTTTTTGAATTCCTGCTTTTGTTTCTTTTTTGGGTATATACCCAGAAGTGGAATTGCTAGATCATACGCTAATTCTATTTTTAACTTTCTGAGGAGCTATCATAGTTTTCTGTAGCAGCTACACCATTTTACATTCCCACCAGCAGTGCATGAAGTTTCCCAGTTTGCATACCCTTGCCCACCCTTGTTATTTTCTGCATTTTTTTTTTTGATAGTTGCCATCCTAATGGGTGTGAAGTGGTAGTGGTTCAGATTTTCTTTCACAGTTTTTAATCTTTCTTGAGATAACTTGGGATAAATCATTCAGAGAGATATATAATAACTTTTAGACCATATGCTGTTGGAAAGAATAGCAGTAAAGAGTGCCCATGTAAAATGTGAGACTCTTGAAACATGACAGATAAAAGAATTATATGAAAGGAAGTTAAATCCTGGGCAATTTTGCTCAGCTTGCAGAAATGTGTCATCAAAAAGAGGCCTGTGGGGGCTTCCCTGGTGGCGCAGTGGTTGCGCGTCCGCCTGCCGATGCAGGGGAACCGGGTTCGCGCCCCGGTCTGGGAGGATCCCACATGCCGTGGAGCGGCTGGGCCCGTGAGCCATGGCCGCTAAGCCTGCGCGTCCGGAGCCTGTGCTCCGCAACGGGAGAGGCCACAACAGAGGAAGGCCCGCATACCACAAAAAAAAAAAAAAAAAAAAAGAAAAAGAGGCCTGTGATAACTGAGTCAGTTAGGAAATCAACCATTTTGCTTATCATAATTTATTTGTGTAAATTATGTTTCTTATAGTATAAATAATTTGATAATATAAATATAATATGTAGAGTACTTGTGTTAAGAAATACAGCAGAGGTAGTTTTATCTCTAGGGAGTTTTAACTGGCACTTTTTGTAAACCTATTTTTTTCCCGGACATGGGGCAAAATGTTTTACATGAATCATCTTATGGAGTTTTTTCAACTCTATTAGAAAGATGAGAGATTTAGCAACTTGATCAAAATTTCACAACTGGCAAGCAATAGAGCCAGAGTCCAAACCCAGTTCTCTCTGATTTCAGAGCCTGCCCTCTCTACTCCCAATAGACATTCAAGCAACGTATAATTCCTTACCTGAATCTTACAGTAATTAAGAGCATAGGACTTCTCTGTATACCATATACATTTGCATGTATAATGGCTTGTGTACATGCCAATAATTGTGATAATCTCACTAAAAACAAGAATAGATGAATATAAAAGAGTATTAAATTTTAAAACTCTACCTCAAATTTAAGATTTACCGGGGATACTACTAACCTCTAACATGTAATATATGTATAGATATAACTTGAAATATTCAGTTGGCTATTTAAGTGCATATCTGTGTCCTTGGTCTTTTCAAAATGTTTTTTTTTTTACTAAATTTATTTATTATTTATTGAATTATGAATTTTCCATTTTTTCTTTTTTTTATTTAAAAATTATTTGAAAACCAATTTACATTTCTTTGTTGCTTAATGGATTTTTTTTAACATTTTTATTGGAGTATAACTGTTTTACAATAGTGTGTTAGTTTCTCCTTTACAACAAAGTGAATCAGTTATACATATACATATGTTCCCATATCTCTTCCCTCTTGTGTCTCCCTCCCTCCCACCCTCCCTATCCCACCCCTCTCATGGTCACAAAGCACAGAGGTGATCTCCCTGTGCTATGCGGCAGCTGCCCACTAGCTATCTAAT
>NC_041223.1:34043005-34059500 GCF_002837175.3 Physeter macrocephalus | reverse complement strand
TATGAGTTAGCATAGAGTATTTATTTTTATCTTTCTGCCTTACTTCACTCTGTATGTCAGACTCTAGGTCCATCCATCTCACTAAAAATAACTCAAAATGTTTTGAAGACAGTTATTGCATTATTAAATGCTATTCATTACTCAGTTTAAGTACGTTTCTTTTAAGGAATCATGCAGAATTTGTGGGCCTCTATAAGAAAATTCTTTGGGCAGTTACAATTGCAATAAACTAAACACTGTGCTAGGAGATTTGAGAAAAATTATCATTAATCCAATTTGGTTAAAATGATTTCCAGAAGTTTAAATCCTTATTTCTTCATTTTTAGTGTTATTTATTGATTTTCCTAAGGAAGGGCTTTTAAACTTCTCTCCAGTAATCACAATGAAAGCCTGCCTGAATATTTACATATCAACATAGCTTTTAAAGTTCTTAGTACTTATAGACATTAAATAGAGTTCCATACTCTAAATTTTACAAAAGAAGCATTTCTGAAGATATAGAAAATAAGTAGAATTTTTTTAAATACAAAAAATTACATGCTTTTTAATATCATTGTCAAATGTAGAAAATGAAGGTTAAGGTGCTAAAACAACTTGATAAGAAACAATGATTTATTATAAACTTGCTGAATCTGTATGTCAAATAGCTGGGGTTTTTAAAAGTCATATGACTCAATCAAAATATTTCTAAAAACATGGTGATACCTTTGAAAAAATAATATTTTATACTTGAAATAAAATTTATATTATATGATTGGATTAAAAGCTGTAATTGCATATGATACTATTTAGATGTAGAAATATGTAAGAGTTCTTGGTAATTCCTTTACAGATTTTCATTACTTTTCTAGCATCAGTGGATACTGGTGACTGACATATAATAGGTGCCCAATAAATAGCTGTTGAATAAATGGATAGCTTTGCTGAATTTTCTTGTCTCTGAACTTTCTTCTTTGTGTTGCTATGACATTACTTTCTAATTATATTATATCACTCCTTTATAATATGATTATATAAATTATTCCTCACTCCAGAATAACATAAATTGCTAATCCAGTCTCTTAGTCTTAACACATTTTTTCAGTAATCTAGTCTTTTAAACTTAGATTTAAACTTAGATTTAACTTTATCCAATAAAGTTAGGATATAATGTGACTTCTCTAGTAGGTGCCTACTTTCAAGTTTCCAAAAGAGTTCAGTTTCAACAAGAAACACTTGTATCTATTGATTATGTAATGTGGGGATTCTGTTTTGGGAACAAACTTAAAGTAGATGATACTGTAAATTGTAAAAAATAGGACTCATATACAGTCCTTTCTAATTTAGGCTATATTGTCCATTTCCTAGGAATAATTTTTATTCCCTATTTGAATACTGACTGTATTGACTATCTTTAATTCTTTTGATTTTCATTAAAACTTTGAATTCCTAATTATTTGTGAACTACATGCTCATATAAAAGTATGCTTCATCAAACATCTTTTCCTTTATATCTTTAAAATCATTTCATTTTACTATTTCCAGTATATATATATTTTATTTTTATTGGAGTATAGTTGATTTACAATGTTGTGTTAGTTTCAGGTGTACAGCAAAGTGAATCAGTTATACATAGACATATATCTACTCTTTTTTTAGATTCTTTTCCAGATAGGCTATTACAGAGTATTGAGTAGAATTCCCTGTGCTATACAGTAGGTTCTTTTTAGTTATCTATTTTATATATAGTAGTGTGTATATGTCAGTCCCAATCTGCCAATCCAGTATGGTTTAAAATGAGTACTTTAAACTTTTATTCTTGAAACATTTTCTTTTTCCATGGGTACTTTCCTATTGATTGTTTCTCCCTTATACATCTTGGGATTTTTTTTACCTAGGTTTCATAGCAAGCATAGCTATATTTACAGATTTTTTTTTCTCATGAACTAACTTTTTGATATATATTCTGCTTTATTGAATTATAAAAAGTTAGTTAATAGCAATAACATTTGGTTTTATTTTCTTTTACTTCTACACACACACCAATGCATATGTGAACACACAAATACATGTGAATTTTAAATTGGTAGCATACTGTACATAAAGTTTTATCTTCATTTCAGCTGTGTTTTGTCAACTGGATATTATGAACATCTTCCTCATATAATTACATAGTCTTTGAAATTTAGCTATTTAAAAATTAAATTGCAAATATATGGTCTCATAGACTATGTTCCTGCTTCCAGACCTCCTAGAAGTTGTGGACTCCCTGAAATGCAAAGGTGATGTGAGACAGAACACCTAGCCAGATCTTAGGAAAACCATAAACTTTATGCTACCTGCAATATCATTGGAGCAAATAATATGACCTTTCAAAACAAGTAATGAATCTCAATAATAAAATAAATTTTAAAATGTATTCTGCCATTGCATTATTTACAATCCCTTTTCTTCATTTTCTGTTCATTACGATAGTAAAACCAAAGCAAGACAAAACAAAACACAAACAACCAAAACCCAAATGCCTATTGGCATGTGAATTATAAGGATAGATAGGAGTAAAGGCTAAGGTAGACTTGGCTTCCACTTAGAAGATATTTATTGACTAATCTAATTTCTCTTTGGCTCTGTGTCTCTGTCTCAGTTAAAAGTTTTGAAATAGATCTAGATTTTTTTGCCAACTCTCTATGCAAGTTTCTTTGCCTTTCAAGGTTATCTAAAAAGTATAACAACTTAGAGCCTATGTATCAGCTAGGAAGTGGATGAAAGCATTGCTAACTAATATATAATGAGTGTATAATATGAGCTGGACAGTGCTGTAGCACTTTATGTGTATTATGTTTTATAATCCTCACAACTTTATGATGGAAATGTACTATTATTCCCATTGTCCAGATGGGAAAAAATGAGGCACTGAAAGGTTATAAAACTTTCCCAAGTGGCAATAGCCCATTTAACACTACCCTGACTCTGTCTCTCAACCAGCAACTCCACTTGAATGTCTAATGAAGCATCACATATTTTATAGTTCAAAACAGAGGTTTTGATGATTTCCTTTATTCAAACATGTACCTTCTCAGTAATAGTACCACTCTTAATTCAGTTTTCCAGGCAAATAGATAAACACAAACAAAAACCTTGGGAATTATATTTGATTATTCTTTTCCCTTCATACCCCTTATCCAAGTTTGGAAAACTTGACCTACAAAATGTATCCTGAATTTGGCCACTTCTTATCTGCTCCATTACAGCCCTAATCGAAGCCACCATCTCTCATCTAGATTACTAGCATAGCTTCCTGTCTAGTCTCTCTGATTTCCCATCCCCTATTCATAACCTACTCACCAAACAGCAGCCACAGTACTCTTTAAAAAATATGTTGGATCTGTCACCTCATTGCTCAAAATTCTACAATGATTTCCTAACATACAGAAGCCCAAAATCCACACTTCTTGCCACATCTGTAGAATCTGTAGCTGCTGTTTTATTCTAGCCACATTGGCCTTCTTGAGATGAACCAAGTTCATTCCTGCAACAGGCCCTTTACATTTGCTATTTCCTTTGACTTAAATGTTCTTTCCCCAGATCTTGACATGGCTTCCTCTGTCATGTCACTGAAGTCTCTGCTCAAATAAAAATTCTTCCCTGACTACCATCTATTATGGAAACCCCTACCTAAAATTGCATTATTTATTCATTTGTCTTGTCTGTTGCAGTGGAGTCCTGGCAGATGTTTAACAGTTGATTCTCTGGGGGTGAAAGAAAAGTCCTGATTTGTAGTGTTAGCCAATTTCCGTGGTGTAAATATTCATATCAGGACTGATTTCAAGCTACCAACATGATGTCACTGAACAAGGAATTGGGAAGAGATAAACACAATTGGCCTTTTAAAAAATTGAAACATATTTGATATACAACATTGTATAAATTTGATATGTACATGTTAATTTGATACATTTATATAATGTAATATGATTGCCATTATAGCAATAATTAATACCTCTATCATATTAATAGCTATCATTTATTTTTTAATGGTTGTAATAATTAGTTCTAGTCTCTTTGCAAGTTTTATGATTATAATACTATATTGTCTGCGTTCACTATACTGTGCATTAGATCTCTAGGACATATTTGCCACTCATTGCAGTTTTATACCCTGAAACCACATCTGTTCTATTCCCTTCCTCCCCATCCCCTAGTAACCACCATTATACTCTCTGTTTTCACCAGTTTGGCTTTTTTAGTTTCTACATATAAGTGATATCATATAGTACTTGTCTTTCTCTGTATGACTTTTCTAACTTAGCATAATATATGTGCTCAAGGTCATCCATGTTGTTGCAAATGGCAGGACGTCCTTCTTTCTCATGGTGAAATAATATTCCATTGTATGTATTATACATATATGTATTATATATATATATATCACCTCTTTTTTATGCATTTATCCATTGATGGGCACTTAGGTTGTTTCTATATCTTGACTATTGTGAATAATTCTGCAATAAACATGGGAGAGTATATATCTCTTCGATATCCTATTTTCAGTTCCTTTGGGTGTACACCCAGAAGTGGAATTGCTATATCATATGCTAGATCTATTTTTAAGTTTTTGAGGAACCTCCATGTTGTTTTTCTTAATGGCTGTGCCATTTCAACATTTCCACCAACAGAGTACAAGTATTCTCTTTTCTCCACATCCTTGCCAAAACTGGCTTTTGAAAGTCAGTGCAAGCTGGCTCCAGCAGACTACTGGTGTGTTGTCTTTTTTTCTAGAATATAATCTCCATGAAAGAGCAATTTTTTTATCCTCACTGCTGTATTTCAACACTTAGGTTAAGGGCTGGCACAATAAATAATCTGTTGTTCAATAATATTTGGAGAATAAATGAATAAATGAACTAATTAATATATTACTATGTGAGCCTTTAAAATACATATGGAAGTAGAATTTTAGAATCCATAATAGGAATCTTGGAACAAAAAGGTGAGAGTAACACTGGCTCAAGCGAATTTGACTGCAGGTATAACTGTCTTTCCCATCCTTCTTAATCAAGGAGTTGTTCCAATTCCCATTTGAATGTATTCTTTTAAACCTCCCTAAATAGATTACTGAGAATATAGACATTTAAATTTATTCTGTTCATATTTAAATAATTTCATTTATGTTTAGTCTGGAAAAATTAATCTGAAGTTATTCCAGTATGTTGTGTTCTTTAAGCACTTGATGTATGTCTAAAATGTTGTTCATTTCAAGAATATCTACAATTCAAATCATGACCTTCTTTTGGTTTGTACTATAATTTTAAAGTGACATAGACACAAAAAGGATTAGACTAAAAAATGTTAATAGTCATACGGCTATTCTTCACTTCTGTCTGTGATGATACTTGGTAATGTATTACGCTGAAGAGGCAAGCAATGGAAAAAAGTTCTCCTTCACACAAAATGTGGTAAAGTCTGCTTTCAATAAGTGACTTTATTTACTACTTGCTTTTCATGGTCACTATTTGTAATACCATATTTATGCCCACTGCAGACATGAAGCTTGGAATAAGAAAAAGTTAAACTTTCATCCTTCATACCTCTCATAACGCTTTACTAATAGCTGCAGTTATTTTGCAACAATCCACCGTATGTTTAGGTTTAACAGAATCTTGGCTTAGTAATGAAGCACTTCATTAAAGTGTTGTTTATAGTGTTTCTATTCACAACTATCCCTCCATATATGCTTATGGTAGAGTTGTGTGGATGTTCTGCTGTCATCCATTCTCTGCTGTTTAGACAGATTCAATTTATAATGTCGGATTTTACTCTTGATGATTTTGCAGCTTTATTATTTGATGTTGAATAATTGTAGTCAATCAAACTGTTCAAGAAACCCTATGGATTCTGTTTTATGCCTTGGGTATCATAAATGAGATAGAGCTTGATTCCATATTGATGAAATACTACTTATGTTTCCCAAAGATATATTGTTCTTTACAATTTGTTTCTAGACATTGTGATCAAATGTTCTATTGGATAGCAATTTCAGAATCAGAGTACAATGACATTTTGTCATAATTTAAATGGGAATGTGTGTAGGGTTTTTCTAGTGAAGGCTTTTACATAAATTAATTATGTTCAGGGCTGATAGAATATTCACAGCAGGACATGTAGTGCTACAGAAAATGTCCAAAAACATTTGCTCTTTTTCAGGACAACTATAGCCATGACTTTTCGTGATGTTCATAACCTGCTTAACTGGATGAATTTCAGTGTCAGAAAATTGTTTTCTAAGTCACTTTTTAAGCTTTTTTCCCCCCTTCCTGTGCTGAGTCCTAATTTGATTAGCCTTGATTTTCCTCTAAGGGTGAGGGTTTAAAAAAAAACTTTTGCTTTGGTGCAACCAATTAAATAGTCCTGCATGGAGATGTTTGGAAAATCCACGAGCAGTCAAACTTGCTGACAGAGTAAAACACAATTTTGTGAAGGCAGCATAAAGGAGACAGTAAAATTCCTTAAATGTTATCTGTGTGCCAGGGATCCTTTTGGAGCTTCAGAAATCCAGCTCAGCACTTCATAAATCATTTTTGACTTGACATCACCAAAGTTCTATGATGATTTGGTGTGTTTTGAACCCATAAAAAAATCAGGAGAAATCTAGGCAGAATACAAAGAACAAAGAATTTGTAGGGTGGTTTTGTAAGAACTTTATCCTATGTCCTCTTGAAATGGTCACCTTTCAGGCATATTTGTCATTAACTGTTGGCACTCAGTCTTTAGAAAATGTCTATACAGTTATATGAGTGCCATCTCCTATCCTTTTTTTAAAATCTTAGCCAGAATGATATCAGGCTCTGCAGTTTTCTCATTTTTCATTTCATTTACACTCTTCACACTTCACTGGGAGTGAAGTCACCTCTTTAAAATTTGGGGTAAAGGCCAGCTTGACAAGCCTTGTCAGAATTCTCTTTTTTGCAGATTTTCATTTCAGAGGAAGAATATGTGATTTAGACGTATTTAAGATTGTTACCTTGGTAGAACTTCCCAAGGAAATTAGAAATGATGAGGGATGTGTCACCTGTACTTATTAATGTTGAATGGTGGCTAGGTAGGTTCACACTTTAGGTGCTTGTAGAAATTACTTCTGAGGTTCCTTAAATTGTTTCAGAGGTGGCATTCCATTTTTGATCACCTATTCCATTGAATTTTAAAAAATAATTGATAATTATGTGGAAGGCATTAAAAAACATCTATAGAGTATTCTACAGTTTCTACCGCTAGTAACTTATATCAGTTTTGGTGGTAAAACGAGGGCAAAATTAATTTTTTACAAAGCAAAATTAAACTGTCATAGAGATGTTCAGTTGTTAGTTTGAAATATAAAATGGGACATGAGAATGTGGTTAGGTTAGAAATTGAGATATGGGACATATCTGTATAAAGGAGTTAGTTGAAATAGTCATAGACATGGAAGATATTATGCAGAAAGCAAAATTAAACAAAACTGGATCTATAGACTTGCTCCATAATTTACTAGTCATGTGAAGTGGAACAAGTTACCTAGTGTACTAGTTTTCCATTGTTGTCGTAACAGATTACCAAAGATTTAGTGGCTTAAAGCAACACAAATTTATTATCTTATATTTTAATAGGTTAGAAGTCTGACATGAGGCTCACTGACCTAAATCCAGCTGTGGGCAAGGTTGCATTCCCTTCTGAAGGTTCTTGAGGGGAATTCATTTCCTTGATTTTTCCAACTTCTGGAGATTACCTGTGTTCTTTGGCTTGTGGCCTTTTCTTCCATCTTCAAAGCCAGAAATGGGTTGAAGCTTTCTCATGTTCCATCTCCCTGGCCTCCTCTTTTGCTTCCCTCTTCTGTTTTTAAGGATCCTTGTGATTATATTGGACCCATTCATACAATCCAGAATTATCATTCCATCTCAAGGTCTTTAACTAAATCATATCTGCAAAATCCCTTTTGACATATAAGAGAATGTATTCAAATGTTCCAAGGATTAAGATATAGACATCTTTGAGGAGCTATTATTCTTTCTACCACACAAATTAGGGTAACTCTCTCATTTCAATTTCTAATCAGTTCCTACCTATCTCTTAGGGTTCTTGTTAACAGAAACAAACTTCTGCATGCTGAAGTGCCTGGCAAAAACTAAGCACTAAATACAATGCTGCTTTCCCCAAGAAAAGATTATTAGGACATAGAACATTGGGACACACCTTTGTTAAAGAAATTCGAATTAAAAAGACCCACAGCAGGCGTACCCCACACAGTGCTCTCTTCTGAATATTCCTTTTGTCTTCACTCCCTTCTCTCCTATTGTTTACCTTCCATTTTAGGTAAAAAGCCATATTAGGAAAACATGTTTCTCTTTTTTTAAAAAAATCCCTAAATTATAAATAAGTATCATTTTTCCAAAGATAAAGAGAGTTTCAGATGGGGGTGGGGGGAACAGTATAGTCAAAAGCTGTGGAGATCTCAAAGAAGATGAGGATGGAGGAAAAAAACCATGAATTTTCCAAATGTGTTGCTGTAACTCTTCTGAAAGTGATTCAGGTAGGGTGGTGAGTGTTGCATGGACTGCAGAGGGTTAAATAGAGAGGAGGTATTAAGGTAATAAACAAAAGAGGGTACAAACTACTCTTAAGAAAGTCCCTAGAGAAGGACAAGGAAGTGGGGCAATATATAAGCATGAAAATAGCTGATGCTATTTCATTTGTATTGGCTAAAATTGAATAAGTGTTAAGTGGCTCTGATCTGTTGAAAGAATTCATGAACCAAGATCAGAAAGTTTCATCTGTCTTTGATTTGTTATCCTCCACTGTTAACATTCTATTTCTAACTCTTCTCATCACTACAAATCTTTGCTATTATTCCCCAAATGCTTTGAACTAGAGTGATTCATTCATGTCTGCAATGTCATAAATTTGAGAAGGTATAGGTTCGTCTTACCCTGTTAACTATAGAAGCACAAAAACAAAGGCAATCCTGGGTATTTCTCCAGGGTGGATAATTTTTAGAACGCAAGCTTTAAACTGTCACATTTCTGATTGTCTGTGATTCACACCAATATTGTCCTCTATGATGGCTTCATTGAAAGGACTGTCATGTTCTATGGGGGATCAGCCTACCTGCTCTTTTACCAGTAGCTGGTGTGAAAGCCATGCTGTTCCAATGGCTTATTCACAGGAGGCAGGTCAATGTTTTGAAACCATAGATTGTCTCAGATAAGAGAGAAATATGTGAGGAGAGAACAGATGTCAAGGGCAGTGCTAAAGAGAAGGAAAATGCTTGGTTGAATTTTACCTGCAGCTAACATTGTTAAAAATGATAGCAACTTAATGAAGCATAGAGTACTAAATGCATTAATAAGCTGAGGGAGGACATTACTCATTGCAATTTGGATTCCATTTATTCGTGTTCCTAGTTTTCTTAAGATGGGACTAAAATCTTGGACCAGCAATGCCCTTTAGAGTTGATAATTAATTTGAAAGAATTAAGATATATTTCTTGAGCTCAGAATGCAGTGTCTTCACAGCATGAAGCAGAGTTAACCATTTATCAAGATGATAAAGAAAATGCATTAAATATTTGCTTTTTAAGAGCAAGCACTGAATTACCAATAGTGTTAAAATCATTATGTAAAAGAGAATCATTTGTTTATTAAAATGAGATGTATTAGTAATCTTTTAAAAAATTCTCATTATGGGGCTTCCCTGGTGGTGCAGTGGTTGAGAGTCCGCCTGGCGATGCAGGGGACACGGGTTCGTGCCCCGGTCTGGGAAGATCCCACATGCTGCAGAGCGGCTGGGCCCGTGAGCCATGGCCGCTGAGCCTGCGCATCCGGAGCCTGACGGGAGAGGCCACAACAGTGAGAGGCCCGCATACCAAAAAAAAAAAAAATCATGAAAATTTCCCAACATACACAAAAGTATGGAGAAGAATACCCTAGACCCACATGTAACCAACACCCACTTGTAAGAATTAACTTGTGTCCCTTCTTGTTTCAATTCTACATTTATCATACACCACCCCACCCACCAGATTATTTGGAGGCAAATTCCATGCGTATTACTTCCTCTGTAATTCAGTATGTATCTCTGAAGGATACAGCTCTTTTGTAAACAAAAGCATTGTCACCCCTAAAAATTAATACTATTACTACTACTTCTTTAATACTAGCAAATATTCAGTAAGTATCAAAATTCATCACATTTGCCTCCAAATTTTTTAAACAGTTGATTGAATTTTTTAAAAAGCTGAAGTTACATACTGCATTTATTTGATATCTCTTAAGCTTTCTTAATCTATAACCATTATTTTTTATTTTCTTGCAGTTTATTTTTGGAAGAAGTGATATGGTTTGTCTAGTAAAGGTTCTCACATTCTGGATTTTGCAAATTGTATTCCTGTGGTGCTGTTTTCATGCTCCTTGGATACCTCATTTCCTGTAAACTGATAGTTAAAAATATAGAGACCCACTCTGATTTGGGTTCACTTTTCTGGCACGATTAATCGTAGATTGTGCTGTGTTTATAGATGGTGCCGTGTTCTCTCTTTTGGAGACGTTAGTGGCCATGATGACCATTAGTCCCACCACAGATCCATCATTTCCAAAAAAGGCCCTCTTAGTAAACAGCAGCATCCAGTATAACTGAATATTCTCTATGTTGATTATTTTTCATTTAATAATGCATCCCTGAATCTGTTTTTCTTTCATTTCAGGTTCTCTTGGCTATTCTTTCTTGTTAATTTTTCCAAATCAACTTTATAATCAACTTGTCCAGCTTTAGGGGGAAAATAAACCTAATATTTTAATAAGAAATTAAATTGCTTTAGATTTATGTATTAACTTAGAGCAGAAAAAGTAACTTTTTAAAAATTAATTAATTAATTAATTATTATTATTTTGGCTGTGTTGGGTCTTCGTTTCTGTGGGAGGGCTTTCTCTAGTTGCGGCAAGCGGGGGCCACTCTTCATCGCGGTGCGTGGGCCTTTCACTGTCGCGGCCTCTCTTGTTGCCGGGCACAGCCTCCAGATGTGCAGGCTCAGTAGCCGTGGTGCACGGGCCTAGTTGCTCCGCGGCATGTGGGATCCTCCCAGACCAGGGCCCGAACCCGTATCCCCTGCATCGGCAGGCAGACTCTCAACCACTGCGCCACCAGGGAAGCCCGAAAAAGTAACTCTTGTTACTTTTCAGAACTAGAAGTTGAGATTTTCTTCCTTGCATAGTGAGGTGGAGCAGTCCTTCAAATACTTTCCCATAAGTAGTTAGACATTGATTAAAACCCTTTAAAAAAATTTCAACAAATATTTGAACATTATATCTTCAAAGGATTATCATTAGTCATCCAGGTAGATTATTATTTCTTAGAAATTCTGGAGTGGTAGAGTAATTCATTTTCAAATGTATAAACTACATGAGTTTAATGTGAGTATAAAAAATCTGTTTCCATTGAGGGCAGAGTGTTTCTGTTTCTCTGGCGACTCGGGAGCCGCTTACCTTGAGGTGAAATGGCACATTTGCTTACCTGCAACTCACTAAATTCACACTCAGCAATTGTAGTATACACTTGGGGGGGAGGAGAATAAATGGGCTGCACATTATAACTGAGTGACAATCACAAATCATTTCCGTCTTTGAAATCACTGTAAATGAATTTGTCTGAAAGCACAGGCAGGCCAGGAGCTCTCCTTCTGGACTCCCTGCCACATTATTCTAGGTTTATTGAAGTAAGTGTAAATTTACAAGGGACATAAAACTCACTCAAAAAGTAATAAATAGAGTTATTTGTAGGTTAATTTTTTTAAGTTTAAAGCATCATTTAAAAGCTTCTGTTGTTGGAACTTGATCCAATACGTCCAGTAATAATATTTTCAAAATCTGTATAATAATCTCTTCAGATAATTTTTAAGATTATAGTGAGCCACTTGTTTTCTGTGATTGCTCAGAAATTTTTGCTGGGGAGTAAGAATTTGGTTACACGTGGTTGGGTGGGGCGCATCTTTGAGTGAAGCCTCTATTAAACTCAGAATTTCGATGAATTTCCTACATTCAGCCCGGCTTCTCATCCCTGCTTCTGCTCAGACCTGCCTTTGTGAGTTTCTGCTGGACTTGACCCAGGGCAAGTACTGAGTACTTTAGGCCATGATCTCTGCTCTCCCTCCTCAGCTGACTCTCATTGACCTTCCAGAAAAATACTGAACCCTCCTCATGCTCTTATCTTTGTTGTTATTGGTTTCTTATTTATTTATTTATCCCCTTTTTAGGTCTCAGGTGAAAGATCAGGTAACCACATGAACTCCATCTATCAGCTCAAACACAGAGACATGCACACATTTCTATAAGGCTTCCCCCATTATTCTAGTGGGTACTAAGCTTGAAACTCATGATTCCAAGAATCCTTTCAGGTTCTGATATTGTATAACTCTCATTGCTTTCTGAAAGCCAACATACCTATATGGATAAATAAGAGTATTTGACAAACATATGCTAGAACTAAGAATACACAGGAGTGTTCAAAACATATTAGAGATGACATCACAGCTTGTGGAAATGTTTAAATCCATAACATTGGCAAGAGCAGGTAGTAGAGTATTGCAAAGCCTCTTTCACAATTAAGCAACTTTATGTGGACAACTATTTGCTATAGGAAGTTCACAGACAGATAGAAACGGGGGGAGGGAGGCAGAGCTTATCAGTGGGCAGAAGTTAGATGGCCATGTGTTTTTCTCTTGACAAATTAGGAAACAAGAAATGGAAGAGAGTAATTCAGGTCAAGTTCTATGAGAAAGTTGAAGTACCATCTTCCACAGAGAGTGTCCTTCATTAATAGTTTTATGGCTTTCATGGGGGATCAGCCTATAGGAAATGGAGGTCCTCTGTCCTTGTTACATCATTAAGGAGTCCTACTTTGGCCTGGCTCTCTTAACTGTGTGCCAGTGACACTCAAAAGTATCACTAAAATCTCCAAAACACAATACTCTTTGGTAGCATTTTCCTAGATCCATGATTCTTTTGAGGACAAAAGAACTGGGATAAAGTAGGTTCCTGCGAGTCATAGCAGAGAATATTTTTCAAAAATTCAGACCCAGCAGTGCATGTGCTAGAAATAGGTTCTGGAGGTCAGACTTACCCACATGGGTTACAGGTGAGCTAATGTATATCCTGTCCTAGGACAGTATCTAGAGTGGCCAAAGTTCCTAGGCTGTTCACTTCAGGCTGTGAGGTCTCCTCCTTTAATGTGAAAAAGATGGGAAAGCATCAGTGCGTATGATGGTCATTGCATGTTACTTGTTACTTTGGGACTGAAGGATTCTTCAGAAAGACTGTATTCTTCATTTCCACCCTAAATGAGATCAGGTTCTTAATACTCTAGGAACATCTAATTTAATGCTACATCAGTGACATATGATTATAATTACATGATATTTTATTAGGTGATGCACAAATGGAATATGAAATAGAAAGTTCTCTTTGTTACAGTAAAATGTCAAACATTTGATATTATTTCAAAAATTATTTGGGATTTTTTTTTTAGCCACCAAGTTTGTAAAACGTGCCCTCCAAAAGTTTGGGTATTGTGTATTGAGATCTACGGTTTATAGAAGCCTAGCCATCATAGCATTTTTGTACTTAAAATGAGATGTTTGCTTTCCTTTTTTGCACCCCATACAGATTGGGGTTTTTTCCATCTGGAAATAAGGTTTTATAACTACTGATTTTGAAGAGCCTTTATACTGAAAACACAAGACAGAGTTAATAAAAGTAGCATGAGTACGTTAGAGAATTATTCTATTCAAGTCATTAAAATTTTGGCATACTTAGAAAATCACTATTAGAATTTTCACAGTCTTTGCCTGATGCCTTCAAAGAATTCTATTCATTGTGTTTTCCAATAATGCTGTCTGCCACATTTTTAAAAGTTTATTCAAAATACTACATGCTAACTAATTTAATTAATTTTGCATGAAATGTGAAAGAATCCATAGAAGATAAATGAAAGAAGGATATTGTTTTGAAATGGGGTGACATATTCTCGAAGGCAATGACTGCTTTTCCATGTCACTTAATGTAGGCTGTTATGTTGAATTATAGAAAGAGTCTGTGTGGTTTCTAGTATAACTTCTTTTCATGGATTTCATCTATTATTCCAGAGCCAGCACAGAAGCTCCTAAGTCCTAAATCCATGTTGTAGCTCCAAGACAATTTGGCCTTTTCCTATATTTCCTTGCTGAGTTGTTTCTAAACAAAGTACTTTATCCATACATCAGTGTGTCTTTATTTTTCTTATTTGTACCTGTGATCTCTAATTATGCTTTGATATTTCTCTTTTGGTTTTCCACTAAGAAAATAGCTGTGCATTCTTTTTTTCTGGATAGAAATTTGCTAATTTAAAATATTTATATAGATTCTTTTTTCCGAAGACCACGCAGTATTTTATATTCATTATCTTTCCATGGTTTTGACTTTGGAAAAGAAACACTGGGAAACAGAGGGTAAAAGAGTTTAAGAAATTTTTCCAACTCATAGAGATGTAATAGGATGAACATACAAGCAATGTATGTCTTAGTTCCTACAAGTGACAAAATATGCTGGTTGACTGAAATTCAAGCTCTAACAAACAGAAAAGAAAGTGTTAGGCTAGTAGAAGTAACATGGAAGCATGTTACAATGATTTTGGTTATTCAGTTAAAACTAATATTGAATGCACACTATTTCAAAAGAATTATAATAAGGATTGTAGCATCTCTGCCCTTTAGGAGCTCACGATTTATTTATTCATATTCTTTATCATTTTATAGACTTTGTCATGAATAATTTAGGATTACCAGAAATTAGGACCAGGGTATTTCAGATTTTTAATAGAATCAAATATCTTTCTGTTCTATCAGATTAATCAATAGGTTTGTCCTTCAGTGAATTTCTTTTTAAAGAGGTTCCATGTGTATGAGTTATTGAATACAGAGTGTCTAAGAGATGTAATTCCTTATGAATAACACCTAAAAAATGCAGAAGTAACAAATACTTTAGATTATGATTGCTAGAATATATTCCATTTTACTCCTGCTCTTGTCCTTTCTTCAATACTTGAAAAAATATTTCTTTATTTAAAAAATAATTTTATTAAAAACCAAGACATTTATGTCATTGCAATTAATATAGCAGGTTATTAGATGAAATTTAAAAGCTCTCCTTATCTCCTTGACTCCTGATTGCCAAACCCCATTGGTCACAGCTTTAAGATGTCCATATCTACCCTTCCCCAAAATGTCTAAGTTTATTCCAATAATTATAGACACATATGCATATATGTGTGTGTATATCTGCAATTACACTTATCTATATACCTTTGTAAATATAAATTCATAATATTTCCCACCTGGAGTGATAGTCAATAAACTAGAATTGGTCAAAGCCCAGACTAATCAGAGACGATGTCTTGGCTGTTCCTTGCTATCCCAAGGTTAACCAGATGATCTCAGGAGAGGAAGCATTTGGGAGGCTTGGACAGCAGTGATTTACCAACTACAGAAGTATTTCAGTATTTTAATTACCAGTATTTCCACAACTGTGCCTAAGACGCAAATACTATCCCTACTTTCAGTCATATGATGGCTCGTGATTCTCCCCTTAGTGCACACAGATAGAAATGCTCACATCCTAGTAAAGATCTCAAAAGACCAGCATCAGAGCCACCTGTCTTATTTTTTTTTCTTTTAACATCTTTATTGGAATATGATTGCCTTACAATGGTGTGTTAGTTTCTGCTTTATAACAAAGTGAATCAGCTATACATATACATATATCCCCATATCTCCTCCCTCTTGTATCTCCCTCCCACTCTCCCTATCTCACCCCTCTAGGTGGTCACAAAGCACTGACCTGATCTCCATGTGCTAGGTGGCTACTTCCCACTAGCTATCTGTTTTATATTTGGTATTATATATATGTCCATGACACTCTCTCACTTCATCCCAGCTTACCCTTGCCCCTCCCTGTGTTCTCAAGTCCATTCTCTACGTCTGCATCTTTATTCCTGTCCTGGCCCTAGGTTCTCCATAACAATTTTTTTTTAGATTCCATATGGTATTTATTTTTCTCTTTCTGACTTACTTCACTCTGTATGACAGTCTCTAGGTCCATCCACCTCACTACAAATAACTCAATTTTGTTTCTTTTTATGGCTGAGTAATATTCCATTGTATATATGTGCCACATCTTCTTTATCCATTCATCTGTTGATGGACACATAGGTTGCTTCCATGTCCTGGCTATTGTAAATAGAGCTGCAATGACCATTGTGGTACATGACTCTTTTTGAATCATGGTTGTCTCAGGGTATATACCCAGTAGTGGGATTACTGGGTCATATGGTAATTATATTTTTAGTTGTTTAAGGAACCTCCATACTGTTCTCCATAGTGGCTGTATCAATTTACATTCCCACCAACAGTGCAAGAGGGTTCCCTTTTCTCCACACCCTCAAAAGCATTTATTGTTTATAG
>NC_041223.1:34027109-34042726 GCF_002837175.3 Physeter macrocephalus | reverse complement strand
ATATATTTTGGAGATTAATCCTTTGTCAGTTGCTTCTTTTGCAAATATTTTCTCCCATTCTGAGGGTTGTCTTTTTGTCTTGCTTATGGTATCCTTTGCTGTGCAAAAGCTTTTAAGTTTCATTAGGTCCCATTTGTTTATTTCCATTTCTCTAGGAGGTGGGTCAAAAAAGATCTTGCTGTGATTTATGTCATAAAATGTTCTGCCTATGTTTTCCTCTAAGAGTTTTATAGTGTCTGGCCTTACATTTAGGTCTTTAATCCATTTTGAATTTGCTTTTGTGTATGGTGTTAGGAAGTGTTCTAATTTCATTCTTTTACATGTAGCTGTCCAGTTTTCCCAACACCACTTATTGAAGAGACTGGCTTTTCTCCATTGTATCTTCTTGCCTCCTTTTTCAAAAATAAGGTGACCATATGTGCGTGGGTTTATCTCTGAGATTTCTCTCCTGTTCCATTGATCTATATTTCTGTTTTTGTGCCAGTACCATACTGTCTTGATTACTGTAGCTTTGTAGTATAGTCTGAAGGCCCAGAACCTGATTCCTCCAGCTCCATTTCTTTTCTCAAGATTGCTTTGGCTAATAGGGTCTTTTGGGTTTCCATACAAGTTGTGAAATTTTTTGTGCTGGTTCTGAGAAAAATGCCATTGGTAGTTTGATAGGGATTGCATTGAATCTGTAGATTGCTTTGGGTAGTATAGTCATTTTCACAATGTTGATTCTTCCAATCCAAGAACATGGTATATCTCTCCATCTGTTTCTGTCATCTTTAATTACTTTCATCAGTGTCTTATAGTTTTCTGCATACAGGTTTTTTGTCTCCTTAGGTAGGTTTACTCCTAGGTATTTTATTCTTTGTGTTGCAGTGGTAAAATGGAGTGTCTCCTTAATTTCTTTTTCAGATTTTTTGTCGTTAGTGTATAGGAATACAAGAGATTTCTGTGCATTAATTTTGTATCCTGCTACTTTACCCAATTCATTGACTAGCTCTAGTAGTTTTCTGGTAGCATCTTTAGGAATCTCTATATATAGTATCATGTCATCTGCAAACAGTGACAGCTTTACTTCTTCTTTTCTGATTTGGATTCCTTTTATTTCTTTTTCTTCTCTGGATGCTGTGACTAAAATTACCAAAACTATGTTGAATAATAGTGGTGAGAGTGGACAGCCTTGTTTTGTTCCGGATCTTTGAGGAAATGGTTTCAGTTTTTCACCATTAAGAACGTTGTTTGCTGTGGGTTTGTCATATATGGCCTTTATTATGTTGAGGTAAGTTCCCTCGATGCCTACTTTCTGGAGGGTTTTTATCATAAATGGGTGTTGAATTTCGTCGAAAGCTTTTTCTGCATCTATAGAGATGGTCATATGGTTTTTCTCCTTCAATTTGTTAATATGGTGTATCACATTGATTGATTTGCGTATATTGAAGAATCCTTCATTCCTGGGATAAACCCCACTTGATCGTGGGGTTTGATCCTTTTAATGTGCTGTTGCATTCTGTTTGCTAGTATTTTGTTGAGGATTTTTGCATCTATATTCATCAGTGATATTGGCCTGTAGTTTTCTTTCTTTGTGACATCTTTGTCTGGTTTTGGTATCAGGGTGATGGTGGCCTCGTAGAATGGTTTGGGAGTGTTCCTCCCTCTGCTATATTTTGGAAATGTTTCAGAAAGAGGTTTTAGCTCTTCTCTAAATGTTTGATAGAATTCACCTGTGAAGCCATCTGGTCCTGGGCTTTCGTTTGTGGGAAGATTTTTAATCACAGTCTCCATTTCAGTGCTTGTGATTGGTCTGTTGATATTTTCTATTTCTTCCTGGTTCAGTTTTGGAAGGTTGTGCTTTTCTAAGAATTTTTCCATTTGTTCCAGGTTGTCCATTTTATTGGCATATAGTTGCTTGTAGTAATTTCTCATGATCCTTTGTATTTCTGCAGTGTCAGTTGTTACTTCTCCTTTTTTATTTCGAATTCTATTTATTTGAGTCTTGAATTCTATTGTTTTAAGTTTGTTTTTGTAGGTCTTTTCCTTTTCTTGTGTTTCCTGCCTAGAGAAGTTCTTTTAGCATTTGTTATAAAGCTGGTTTGGTGGTGCTGAATTCTCTTAGCTTTTTCCTGTCTGTAAAGGTTTTAATTTCTCCATCGAATCTGAATGAGATCCTTGCTGGGTAGAGTAATCTTGGTTGTAGGTTTTTCCCTTTCATCACTTTAAATGTGTCCTGTCACTCTCTGGCTTGCAGAGTTTCTGCTGAAAGATCAGCTGTTAACCTTATGGGGATTCCCTTGTATGTTATTTGTTGCTTTTCCCTTGCTGCTTTTAATATTTTTTCTTTGTATTTAATTTTTAATAGGTTGATTACTATGTGTATTGGTGTGTTTCTCCTTAGATTTATCCTGTATGGGTCTCTCTGTGCTTCCTGGACTTGATTGACTATTTCCTTTCCCATATTAGGGAAGTTTTCAATTATAATCTCTTCAAATATTTTCTCAGTCCGTTTCTTTTTCTCTCCTTCTTCTGGGACCCCTATAATTCGAATGTTGGTGGGTTTAGTGTTGTCCCAGAGGTCTCTACGACTGTCCCCAATTCTTTTCATTCTTTTTGTTTTATTGTGCTCTGCAGTAGTTATTTCCACTATTTTATCTTCCAGGTCACTTATCTGTTCTTCTGCCTCAGTTATTCTGCTATTGATTCCTTCAAGAGCATTTTTAATTTCATTTATTGTGTTGTTCATCATTGTTTGTTTGCTCTTTAGTTCTTCTAGATCCTTGTTAAACGTTTCTTGTATTTCCTCCATTCTGTTTCCAAGATTTTGGATCATCTTTACTATAATTACTCTGAATTCTTTTTCAGGTAGACTGCCTATGTCCTTTTCATTAGTTTGGTCTGGTGGGTTTTTACTTTGCTTCTTCTGCTGTGTGTTTCTCTGTCTTCTCAATTTGCTTAACTTACTGTGTTTGATGTCTCCTTTTTGCAGGCTGCAGTTTTGTAGTTCCCGTTGTTTTTGGTGTCTGCCCCCAGTGGCTAAGGTTGGTTCAGTGGGTTTGTAGGCTTCCTAGTAGAGGGGACTAGTGCCTTTGTTCTGGTTTATGAGGCTGTGTCTTGTCTTTCTGGTGGGCAGGACTGCGCCCGGTGTTGTGTTTTGGGGTGTTTGTGATCTTATTATGATTTTAGGCAGCCTCTCTGCCAATGTGTGGGGTTGTGTTCCTGCCTTTCTAGTTGTTTGGCATTAGGGTGTCCAGCACTGTCACTTGCAGGTCGTTGAGTGGAGCTGGGTCTTTTTATTTAAATTTATTTTTATTTTATTTATTTTTGGCTTCATTGGGTCTTCACTGCTGTGCTTGGGCTTTCTCTAGTTGTGGAGAGCGGGGGCTACTCTTCATTGTGGTGCCTGGTCCTCTTATTGTGGTGGCTTCTCTTGTTGCAGAGCATGGGCTCTAGGCATATTGGCTTCAGTAGTTTTGGCACGCAGGCTCAGTAGTTGTGGCTTCTGGGCTCTAGAGCACAGGCTTATTAGTTGTGGCGCATCGGCTTAGTTGCTCCTCAGTATGTGGGATCTTCCCGGACCAGATCTCGAACCCGTGTCCCCTGCATTGGCAGGCAGATTCTTAACCACTGCACCACCAGGGAAGCCCGGAGCTCGGTCTTAGCATTGAGATGGAGATCTCTGGGAGCGCTTTTGCCGTTTGATATTACATGGAGCTGGGAGGTCTCTGGTGGACCCACGTCCTGAACTCAGCTCTCCCACCTCAGGCACTTGCCTGACACCCAGCCGGAGCACCAGTACACTGTCAGCCACATGACTCAGAAAAAAAGGGAGAAGAAAGAAAGAGAGAGAGAGAGAGGGAGGGAGGGAAGGAGGGAGGAAGGATGGAAGGAAGGGAGAAAATAAAAGAAAAAGAAATAAAGTTATGAAATAAAAGAAATTTTTTAATTGTTAAAAATTAAAAAAATTAAAATGTAACAAAAAAGAAGAAAAAAAGAAAGAAGAGAGCAACCAAACCAGAAAGCAAATCCACCAGTGATAACAAGTGCTAAAAACTATACTATGAACAAAACAAAACAAAAAAAAGGACAGGCAGAACTCTAGGACAAATGGTAAAAGCAAATCATACAGACAAAATCACACAAAGAAGCATATACATACACATTCACAAAAAGAGAAAAAGGAAAAGAAAAAAATATATATATATATATACATTAAAAAAAAAAGGAAGAGAGCAACCAAATCAATAAACAAATCTACCAGTTATAATAAACTCTAAATACTAAACTAAGATAAACATAAAACCAGAAACCAGTCTGTCACATATAGCAAACCCCAAGTCTACAGTTGCTCCCAAAGGCAACCGCCTCAATTTTGGGATGATTCGTTGTCTGTTCAGGTACACAGTTGCAGGGTACATCAAGTGGATTGTGGAGATTTAATCCACTGCTTAGGCTGCTGGGAGAAATTTCCCTTTCTCTTCTTTGTTCGCACAGCTCCTGGGGTTCAGCTTTGGATTTGGTCCCGCCTCTGCATGTAGGTCACCTGAGAGCATCTGTTTCCGCCCAGACAGGAGGGGGTTAAAGGAGCAGCTGATTCGGGGGCTCTGGCTCAGGCCGGGGGGAGGGAGGGGAACGGATGCAGGGTGAGCCTACGTTGGCAGATGCCGGCATGACGTTGCAACAGCGTGAGGTGTGCTGTGTGTTCTCCCGGAGAAGTTGTCCCTGGATCACGGGACCCTGGCAGTGACAAGCTGCACAGGCTCCCAGGAGGGGAGGTGTGGATAGTGACCTGTGCTTGCACACAGGCTTCTTGGTGGCTGCAGTAGCAGCCTTAGCATTTCATTCCCGGCTCTGATGTCTGTGCTGATAGCTGCGGCTCGCGCCCATCTCGAGCTCGTTTTGGCGGTGCTCTCAATCCAGTTTCCTCGTGCATCCCAAAACAATGGTCTCGTCTCTTAGGCAGTTCCAGTCTTTTTCCTGGACTCTCTCCCAGCTAGCTGTGGCGCACTAGCCCCCTGCAGGCTGTGTTCACGCAGCCAACCCCAGTCCTCTCCCTGGGATCTGACCTCCAAAGCCCGAACCTCAGCTCCCTGCCCTCACCCGCCCCGGCAGGTGAGCAGACAAGCCTTTCGGGCTGGTGAGTGCTGGTCAGCACCGATCCTCTGTGCAGGAATTGATCTCCAAAGCCCGAACCTCAGCTCCCTGCCCCCACCCGCCCCGGCAGGTGAGCAGACAAGCCTTTCGGGCTGGTGAGTGCTGGTCAGCACCGATCCTCTGTGCAGGAATCTCTCCGCTTTGCCCTCTGCACCCCTGCTCTCCTCTGTGGCTCAGAAGCTTCCCCCCTCCGCCGCCCGCAGTCTCCGCCCATGAAGGGGCTTCCTAGTGTGTGGAAACTTCCTCCTTCACAGCTCCCTCCCACTGGTGCAGGTCCCGTCCCTATTCTTTTGTCTCTCTTTTTTTCTTTTTTCTTTTGCCCTACCCAGGTACATAGGGAGTTTCTTGCCTTTTGGGAAGTCTGAGGTCTTCTGCCAGCGTTCAGTAGGTGTTCTGTAGGAGTTGTTCCACATGTAGATGTATTTCTGGTGTATTTGTAGGGAGGAAGGTGATCTCCACGTCTTACTCTTCTGCCATCTTGAAGGTCTCCTGTCTTACGTCTTACATATCAACCTTTCGTATTTTTAAATTCAGTCCCTTAAAGTTTACCATAGACAGTGTAGATGTATTCCTGAAAGTCTCATGTCAAAACTATGTAGCAAATAAATTTTATTTTCGGAACATTCCTTTCAAGCTCCCTTCTAAGCAGACCCTTAATCACGTTTTAGCAGATTTGTCCTCCAGTTGTATCCTTTCAATGACCCCAATCACCCAGAGCTTAAGGTTGACAAGCTCCTTGTACCTCACTGAATTTACTAAAAAGAACATATACCACTGTTTTATTATTAGTGTACTCATTATATATCTCATTATTACAATATATTATCAATTCATAGATGGTGGGACAATAACTTAAACTAGCTTGTATCTACATTTCTACCCAGGACATTGCAAATAAATGTCATTCGGTAATGTTTGTGCCTTGTTCTTTTGGTCTTTTGGATTGAATTGGTAAAGATGCACATGGACCACCGCAAAATATCCAGAATATTTTTTTTTTACCTCTTCAAATATTATGTAGATTTGAACATAGAGGATTGCCATGTTCCCCTCAATTGTCACTCTGTTGACTTATAGTCACTTGATGCCTTTATTTTCCTTTTATTTAACACGTTTACCTCTTATACAGAAGGTACAGAAACCCTTCATTGAATATGTTCCAGTTTCAAACAGTTGTCTGCATGTACTAGAATTTCCTCTCTGTTATTTTCTATTTGGGGATGTAAAGGAAATGACATTTATTGAGTATTTATAGCCAAGCCTTTTGCTAGGTATTTTGCATACATTATCTCATTTAATCTAAATTGCCTCTCAGTAGTGTACTTAATGTACTTATTATTGACCCTAATTTGCAGAAAAGGGAGCTAGGAGTTGACAAAGTAAAATAATCTGCCCAAGGTCACAGAAATGCTGGGACCACAATTTGAATACAAGATTGTGCCTCTGAATCACTATGTTGTTTTTGCTGTACCACAGTAACGGATGGTACTTGTCTGAGGATTAGGTGACATAAGTAACTGTTTTCTAATCTATCAAGCACTATCCACACATGGAATTTCTAACTCATATATTAATTTCCAACAGAGTAAGGTGAGAAAATTGGTATGTAATAAATGCTTTAACTGATTGTGATTATAATAGAACTTCAAAAGTTACATGAAATGATGTTAATGAGTTATTAGAGAACTAAAATCCACAAAATGGAACATCTCATCTTAGCCAAAAGGCATGAAATATGAATATGTAACAGTAAAAATATTTTTAGAGAATATCATAGGGTTATGGAATAATATCTGAATAAAATCTATTGTAGCCTTAGGTAGGCCTTATATTTGATATGTAATAGTGAGAACACTTTGGAATTCAGAGTTACATGTTGTTGTTGTCACTCTTCCCCAGGTGTTCCAGATTGCGTATGTGATTGTGAAAGCAGCTAATTCCCCTAGGCCTGGAAACTGGATTTTGGAACGCTCCCTTGACGATGTTGATTATAAGCCCTGGCAGTATCATGCTGTGACGGACACAGAGTGCCTAACACTCTACAATATTTATCCCCGCACTGGACCACCATCATACGCCAAAGACGATGAGGTCATCTGCACTTCATTTTATTCCAAGATACACCCCTTAGAAAACGGAGAGGTAAGATGAGAAAACTCACCCTCAGTAGGTTTAAGGTGGCAAAATAGGCCTGTCATAAAAACTTGAATATATCAGTCATTAATGTCAGGGAGATTTTAAAATAGGATTTAGCAGAAGTACATTTTAAATAACTAATTAAATAAAAAGGAAAAACTGAAAGTGGTTAGAATTTTAACTGCCTTCCTCTAATGTGTTATCTCCCATTTCCAATAAAGATCAGAGAAGAGGAAATGGGCTTAAGTTGGAAAGTCAGTGATTAATTTTAAATATAAAGAGGCTTTTCTAACACTGCGGTTTGCTAATTATTGGAGGAGCATTGAGACCTTAAAAGAAGGCTTAGCTCTGTGTGTACTCTGGTCTGAAGATGGGGACAAAAGAGGTAAATTTGGGAAGAAATATAATTCACCTGAAGGACCTAAAGAGAAGGAAATTTTGTCAGTTTTTGTATGTTTTTCTGCTGTCACCACATAGTACTGCAGTGGGGTTTCTTTCCTTTGTTCAGGCTTTGCTTATTATATGCTTAATTCAAAAGTGTTCAATTTCTCCGTGGCATTTTTTTCCTATGGGTAAGATTTTAGATTCATTCATTGCTTTTCAGCCACAGAGTCAAACCATGACTTCACCTCTACCAGCTGTGTGGTCTTGAATCAGTGACTTAAATTCTCTGTGCCTTAGTTTCATCTCCCATAAATTGGAAACAATAACAATAGTTCTTATTTCTTATGATTGTCAAGATTAAATGAATTATTATGTTTAAAACATTAGAACAGTGCTGACAGACGTATACACTATTGCTTTGTAAGCATTAACTATTTTTGTTGCTCTTGTTATAATAATAATAATAACAGCAACTATTGAGATTGTTGTTTTTGTTGGTAGTCGTAGTCGTAGTAGTAGTAGCCTCCTCTCAAATACCCAAACCTAGACTTAGTGACTCTTTTGGATTCTCTAGTTATATTTCCCTAATCAGTCTCCCTTCAGTATGTACAGCCAAGCTCTTTTTTTCCTACCTGTTTGTATACATCTCTATTTATATTCATGTCTGATATTCTCTCCTCAACAGTTCACACACCTAAAGCTGGTATCATTTTTTATATTCACGGTTTCAGAAAATCCATATTCATACACTGTCTTGCCCACCTCAACCAATCTAGGGTTATCTCTTTAAACACTTCTGGGGGCAAGTTAGAGTTTTGACATAAATCTATCACACTCTCTTTTGGCACTATTAGTCTATGAATGTATACCAGTGCCTCACTATATTTCAATTTCATGTTCAAAAATCAGTTTTGGGCAAAAAAAATTCCAAATGGTGCTCTCAGCAGAGATTCCAATCTGCCAAATGACAAGGAGTCAAAAGCAGTGAGTCAAACAGCTGTTCAACCTGCTCTGTGCCCAGAGGCATCCAAAGTCCTGGCCAGATTGGCCTGAGGATATGGGAGTAGGGAGGAGTGCAGAGAGACTATATTTGAGTTGAATTTGTATTATTTTTCTCCTGGATCCAGTGTTTACCCAGAACCAATAATTTTCTAATATTTATAAAGCTATTCTTTACCTTTAAAGAAATGGTCTAATTCAGAAATTTGTTGAACAATGTAAAATGTACCCAGATAGATATGTAACATACAAGTTAAATGTATATTCCCGAAGCATGCTCTCCCTACAATGATGGTGGTTCTCCATCCTTTAGACCGTGTCAACTTGCCAACATGGAACAAACAGACATTCTGTTTGTTTGTGTTTAACTGGCTATGCTGTATTAGACATTCACTAAAAACTAATCACTGATGGTGACTTTTAAGAACAACTTATTCAGCTTTCTCTGTGACATGCTTTTTTAAGTCTGTTTTTCTCTCATTGGAAAGTGGATGAGGTGAGGAACAGAAAGTAAATTCAAAATATTTGATGTAGAATGATAGTATTTAAGAATATGAATTAAATTCAGACCTCTCCTAGAATATCTGCTTCATTTTATATTTTATGCTGTGAAATGTATTACTTTTTGGAATGAACAGGTCCAGCAAAGGTAGGTGATACTCTCCCAAGACTCCCAGATCCACTGGTGACAAAGCTGAGATAAGAATCCAGATCCCCTGACTCCTAGGTTAGTGTTTCTTTCAGACTGAAGACTGGAAGTCGATTTTTTTAAAAAAAAGTTGGTAATAGCTAAACTCAAAAAATGGTTTAGAAGACATATAGAGATAGATATGCTGGATCCATTAAGGTAGAAAGATTCTTAATCCTGAGATATCGTGATATAGAAGAATGTACATGGGACTGGAAGACTGGGCTCTGCTTCTGGCTCTAGTTTTTGTGGGATGTTGGGTAGGTCTCTTAATCTCTGAGTTTGAATTTCTTTAATACATGAATTGGTTTTATATATAAATTGTCCTAAGACATCTTTCAGTTCTAAAGTAATAGTTTTGGATATCAACTACAATATAACATGTGGGAATATTTTAAATTTTTGGATGCTTGTCTCCAGTATTTCCCAGACAAGTGACTATGAAATAAATCTTACTATCATTAAATTTTAGTTTTAAAACGATTCACTTTTGAGTACCATCTGAAATCTAATTACTAGGTGCTTATGTTCAAAACTTCCCAGAGAAGTGACATTCAGGTAAGCAAACCAAACAGGTAAACCAGTAAATGCCAAATGATAGTATAAATGCCACAGCAGAAGTGTGTACAGAAAGTGGTAACGTCCCTCTGGGTGAGCCAAAGGAGCCACATTGAGAAGAAGAATTCTCAGAGTACAGGGAAACAGAAACAAAAGTTTCTTAGTATCTCAAAAGTTTCAAAGGCAATATGCAAATTCATCTCCAATATGCCCTAGGCATTAAACTAGGCATATAACAAGAGTTCACCTCCATTGTTGAAGGATATTTTTATTGGGTATAGAATTGTAGGTTTCTTATTGTTTTTTGGCATATTTTATTGTCTTCTGGTTTCCATTGTTTATGTGGAAAAGGTAACTATTTAATAATTGTCCTTTGTAAAGTCTTTTATTTCTTTAAAGATTCTTATCTTGTTTTTCACTAGTTTTACTATGATGCTCCAGATCTGCACTGCCCAATACAATCTTTATTAGACATATGTGGTTATTAAATTTATATTTAAATTAATTCAAATGACATTAAAATTCAGTTTCTCAGTTGCACAGCCACACTTCAAGTGCTCAGTAGCCACATGTGACTAGAAGCTGCCACACTGGATTGCACAGAATAGATCATTTCTATCATTGCCTAAAGTTCTATTGGGCGGTGTTGCTATAGATGATAGCTTTCTGTTTTCTGGATTGGGATTTATTTGGTTGGTATATCTGCAGAGTGATGTCTTTCATCAGTTCAAGAACTAATTCAGCCACTAACTCTCCAAATATTGCTTCTTCCCCATTATCTCTCTTCTATAAATACGATTTAGAATAATTTAGAACTTCTCACAGTATACACTATGCATCTTACACTCTCTTTCATTTATAGTCATCCTTTTGGCTTTCTGTCCTTCATTCTACATATTTTCTTCTTGCTTACTTCCAGTTCATGGTGTCTCTCTTCAGCTATGTAAAAACTACTATTGAAACCAATCATAAGATTCTTAATTTCATGTTTTATATTTTTCAGTTCTAGAATTTCTCTTTGGTTCATTTAAAATAGTTTAGTATCTAGTTTTATATCAAAATTTTATATATCCATTGAATTTTTAATAATAAAATTATATTCAAATTTTCAATATTCTATTTTTATCTCCTTGAGCATAAAGTAACAATTATTTGAGTTCTTATTTTATAATTCTAATATCTGGCCTTTGTGAATATATTTTATTTCTGTTTCATTTGCCGATTCTTTCTTATGCTGTCTTGTATCCTCACATTCTTGATTGTTTTTGCACATCAGAAGTTGTATTTGAAAAAAGTGTGTGTCGAAATCATTTAGGCCTAAGAAATTATCTTTACCTTATGAGGATTTTCTGATGCTTCTGCCAGGCAATGGCAATATGGATCATCTTAATCCAATTTCTGGGATACTTAGATGCCTCAAAGCTGTGCTGAACTCCCATGACAGCTGATTTAATTCTAGTTTATCCCGATTCTAGGCTTCCTGTCTTTGAAGTACAAACTAAAGTGGGTGGAATTTACCTAAGTCTCACCCATACAAGTTCCGGAATCCAACTTTTGTCCTCCTAGTACAGCAAGACTGTCAAAGCACTGCTCAGTCTCTGAGCCATGTCTTCTGAACAGGGAAATGCCCACAGGACAAAAGCTGTGACAATACACTAATTATGTCTATAGACATCAGTCTTCTCCTTGATATTGAGAAGTTGATTCTTTATCTTCCTGATAGCTGTCATATGGCTTTACATAAATGTTTTTATATATTTTGTCCAGTTGGTCTAGTTGTTATCATTGATAGTGTTAGCACTAATTATATAATTTACTATAAACAGAAGCATAGTCTCATATGCACTGTTTAAAACCTTTTTATTCTGAAATCATTTTAAATGTACATAAATGTAAGAAGAGGACGGAGAATCCGCATGTCCCTTTTACCCAGCTCCCACTAAGGATAATATCTTACATAATTACCATTCATTTGTCAAAATAAGAAATTAATGTTGATACTCTATTACCTAAACCACAGATTTATTCAGATTTAATTCATGTTATCATTAATGTCTTTTTTTTTCTCTTCTGGGGTCCAAGTTGGGATACTACATTGCATTTATTGCATCATTGTGTCCCCTTAGTCTCTTCTAATCCATGACAATTTCTTAATCTTCTCTTGTTTTCCTTGGCCTTGATCACTTTTAAGAGTACTGGTCAAGTTTTTTGTAACATGTTAGTCATTTTGAGTCATGATTAGACTGGGCTACTGGGTTTGGGGGAAGAATACCACAGAGGTGAAACAACTTTCTTATTGCATCACTCATATTTATTTTTATACGCACATCTCCTATTTCCTCCTTATTGGTTTAGAAGTTTTACTGTCTTCTAGATAGGATTTTATTTTAGACAACAATATCTAAATATTCACCATGATTTGAAATGTATATTTTTGACTAAGCATTGAATGATCATTTGCTTCCAGATCTTCACAATACCCTTTAAATATAAATTTAAGTCAGAGAATAAGAAAAATAAGAGCAGAGTATTTTTAAGACTCACCTGTGCAGCAAGACGTTATGAAATAAACATGTCTCAATTATAACACACTAATTAAGTAATAATGTTTATGTTATAGGTGTAGAACATTAATAGAAAATAGTCTTCTGTGCTAACATCAAATCTATTGAGTCTAAGGTTTATTACATTGTTACTTGTCTGTAGAGTTTTGGAGACATGTGCCATAACTTTTGGAACATTCCAAAATATCATATTTCTGGTGAAAAGTACATCATTTTAGAGCTGAAAGATACCTTAGGTGAATACCTTAGGAATTCAAGGGTATCATAGCCTTGACTTTGACATCTATATCCAAACTTCAGCGCTCTCCTCTGTCCATTTTATCACTGGAGACCATTTAGCCTTTCCTTCTGACCTCTTGAGTCTTAACAGCATCATTTCTGCTTATTTCTTCAGTTTTATTTGTTGCTACAGCCACCCCCACTTTTTGGCCTCCACCCTCTAGCTTGGTCCATTCTCTGCCCTCCACCTAACATTGCCTGCAAGAGATCAACAAATGTTAGTCATGTGGATTCACCAGAAGGGTAGTATACGGCACATACCCAGTCCCCTAGATTACTGGGTTCAACTGCATCCAAGAAGGAGAGTAGTCCTGCAGGCTAGCATCCTGGGCTTGCACCCAAAGGAAGAAGAGAAATTTACTGAGCTATGAGATAATCAAGTCTCAGGACTGGCAGAGGAAAAATAATAGAGGGCAATGGAGGCAATGGTCATAATAGTATGGCCTAGTATGTTGTTATCCAGGATGTAAACAGAAGGAGACTTTGAGCAAAACTTTCCAAGAGTTTCATTTTGGAAAGGCGATTTTGTGTCAGCAGTGCCAAGAGAGGGCTCAGCAGGAGCCCTGCTTGGCTTGCCTTGCCTTGAGAGAATGATCCTAAGCTCCAGAATAGTTGTGTAGTATGTAGTAACAGACCTCAGGGGGCCTCCATTACTTTGAGGGCAGCCAAAGACTAAAACTTTGGTGGGTACAGCTGCATAGATGTACCTCTCCAGCAGTGCCACAGGGAGCCAATTCCAACCAGAGCTGCTATCAGCCCAAGTGCTGCCTCTGCTGAAAGCACTTGCCCCTGGATGCTATTTAGAACTGCTAAAAAGAACCGCCACTTGGAGGCACCACTGTGAACTATGATTGTAGCCATGGCTCCTCCCAAACTTGGCTTTACTTGGAAATCACTGGGTACATTTGAAATATAGCTATTTCTGGGACCAGGGTTTTTAATTCAGTAGGTTTGGGAAAGGCTTAAGAAGCTCTATGTATGTGTTAAACAAGTACTCCTGGTGATTTTGATGCCCCTCCTTTTGGCTCATTGTTCAGATATTTCCAGCTTTCCTAAACCCTGGAGAAGAACAGATCATTAGTTATTTAGGGAAAGCGTATCAGACATTCTAACTCCTTTTAACTGAAGAAAGAGACTTACTTTTCTGACAGAAAACATGATTGGCTTTGGTGGACCGAATCTGTGGGTGAGTTTGAGTTCAGTAAATAAACTTTGAGCTGTCTCTAAGTTATAGATGGTTAAAGGAGCAGCTGGGGGGCTTCCCTGGTGGCGCAGTGGTTGCGCGTCCGCCTGCCGATGCAGGGGAACCGGGTTCGCGCCCCGGTCTGGGAGGATCCCACATGCCGCGGAGCGGCTGGGCCCGTGAGCCATGGCCGCTGAGCCTGCGCGTCCGAAGCCTGTGCTCCGCGACGGGAGAGGCCACAACAGAGGGAGGCCCGCATACCAAAAAAAAAAAAAAAAAAAAAAAAGGAGCGGCTGGGAGAGGAGAGTCACATTGATAATATTGACAAGAATGGGGCTGTATGGATGGCACTGCTTTAGGGTTCCTAGAATTAAAATTGTAGTAAATGTGTTTCTGTTATATGAGACTCTCCCCTTTCTGTGACTGGGATTATTGCTTTTAATTTCTTTGGATTGTCACTAGACTGCTCAATAATATTCATAGTTACCATATTAATTTTTGCTTCAGTTTTCTCATACAGAGACCTTTAAGTTATTCACATATGATTTCCTTTTTTTTTTTTTTTTTTTTTACTACAACACTTCCCAGCTCTTCGGGACTGCAACTCAGTTGGAACTTAGATTCACTTTGATTCTGCTTTTGAAACATGGCAGGCTTGTATAAATTCCCTGCAGCAGCCATCATTAATTCTTGAAGAAACCTTTTTTTTCCTTTAAACTGTGTGTAGAGCTTTGATATTATTTTCATTTCCTATGTGACAGAATTTTATATATACAGACAGAATTTTTTCTTCCTCTTTATATCACCTGACATTATGGTGATCCTTAGAATTGCAAATACTGGAGAATGAAGAAACAAACCCAACACTGTGTAAAAAAACTGTTTCTGAGAACCTTCTTTGATGTGATATTGTTCACGGTATGGCATGATTGCATGTGTGAGTTTGTGTGGAAATGCAGGGAAGGAAATGAGGAATGAGCCTTTCTAAATTACCCTTGGAGTTGCTCCCTTAAGGAGAAGCATCAGGGTATCACTAATTTATATTGGTTTTGAATAGAGATTTAGGGAAATAATTTATGGGGGTTTCAGATTTCCTTCCTCTAAAAATAATTCTTGGGCTTCCCTGTTGGTGCAGTGGTTGAGAGTCCGCCTGCCGTTGCAGGGGACACGGGTTCGTGCCCCGATCCGGCAAGATCCCACATGCCGCAGAGGGGCTGGGCCCGTGAGCCATGGCCGCTGAGCCTGCGCGTCCGGAGCCTATGCTCCGCAAAGGGAGAGGCCACAGCAGTGAGAGGCCCGCATACCGCAAAAAATAAAAAATAAAAATTAAAATAGTTCTTGCATTGACCAACATGTAGCCAGTTAGTACCTGGAGCAACAGGTGAAAGTGCCTCAATACAATGAGATTTCTGTGGCTTCCTCCAAAAAAAACCCCCAGCTTATTTCAACTCCAGTTGGAATATACAGAGCAGTTGAAATATATTGGAATTACACACACATAAAATCCATAATTCATTTTTTTTTCCTTATTTGGATCACTTTTTTTAACATCTTTATTGGAGTATAATTGTTTTACAATGGTGTGTTAGTTTCTGCTTTATAAGAAAGTGAATCAGCTATACGTATACATATATCCCCATATCTCCTCCCTCTTGCATCTCCCTCCCACCCTCCCTATCCCACCCCTTTA
>NC_041223.1:34025201-34025900 GCF_002837175.3 Physeter macrocephalus | reverse complement strand
GAGGATCCCACATGCCGCGGAGCGGCTGGGCCCGTGAGCCATGGCCGCTGAGCCTGCGCGTCCGGAGCCTGTGCTCCGCAACGGGAGAGGCCACAACAGAGGGAGGCCCGCATACCACAAAAAAAAAAAAAAAAAAAAAGGTGACCATATGTGCATGGGTTTATCTCTGATATTTCTATCCTGTTCCATTGATCTATATTTCTGTTTTTGTGCCAGTGCCATATTGTCTTGATTAATGTAGCTTTGTAGAATAGTCGGAAGTCAGGAAGCCTGATTACTCCAGCTCCATTTCTCAATATTGCTTTGGTTGTTAGGGGTCTTTTGTGTTTCCATACGAATTGTAAAATTTTCATTCCAGTTCTGTAAAAAATGCCATTGGTAATTTGATAGGGATTGCATTGAATCTGTAGATTGCTTTGGGTCGTATAGCCATTTTCACAATGTTGATTCTTCCAATCCAAGAACATGGTATATCTCTCCATCTGTTACTATCATCTTTAATTTCTTTCATCAGTGTCTTATAGTTTTCTGCATACAGGTCTTTTGTCTCCTTAAGTAGGTTTACTCCTAGGTCTTTTATTCTTTGCGTTGCAATGGTAAATGGGAGTGTTTCCTTAATTTCTCTTTTAGATTTTTCATCATTAGTATATAAGAATGCAAGAGATTTCTGTGCATGAATTTTGTATCCTGCTACTTTAC
>NC_041223.1:34006864-34024188 GCF_002837175.3 Physeter macrocephalus | reverse complement strand
GATTTCTTTCCTTCTGCTAACTTTGGGGTTTTTTTGTTCTTCTTTCTCTAATTGCTTTAGGTTTAATGTTAGATTGTTTATTTGAGGTGTTCCTTGTTTCTTCAGGTAGGATTGTATTGCTATAAACTTCCCTGTTAGAACTGCTTTTGCTGCCTCCCATAGGTTTTGGGCCATCGTGTTTTCATCGTCTTTTGTTTCTAGGTATTTTTTATTTCTTCTTTGATTTCTTCCGTGATCTCTTGGTTATTCAGTAGTGTATTGTTTAGCCTCCATGTGTTCATAGTTTTTACAGTTTTTTATTCCTGTAATAGATATCTAGTCTCCTAGCATTGTGGTCAGAAAAGATACTTGATACGATTTCAATTTTCTTAAATACCGAGGCTTGATTTGTGACCCAAGATATTGTCTATCCTAGAGAATGTTCCATGAGCACTTGAGAAGAAAGTGTATTCTGTTGTTTTTGGATGGAATGTCCTATAAATATCAATTACGTCCATCTTGTTTCATGTGTCATTTAAAGCTTGTGTTTCCTCATTTATTTTCATTTTGGTTGATCTGTCCATTGGTGAAAGTGGGGTGTTAAAGTCCCCTACTATTATTGTGATTACTGTTGATTTCCCCTTTTATGGATGTTAGCATTTGCCTTTTGTGTTGACGTGCTCTTACGTTGGGTGCATAAATATTTACAGTTGTTATATATTCTTGGATCGATCCCTTGATCATTATGTAGTGTCCTTCTTTGTGTCTTAGTCCTTGTTTTAAAGTCTGTTTTGACTGATATAAGAATTGCTACTCCAGCTTTCTTTTGATTTCCATTTGCATGGAATTTCTTTTTCCATACCCTCACTTTCAGTCTGTATGTGTCCCGAGGTCTGAAGTGGGTCTCTTGTAGACAACATATGTATGGGTCTTGTTTTTGTATCCATTCAGCCAGTCTGTGTCTTTTGGTTGGAGCATTTAATCCATTTACATTTAAAGTAATTATCGATATGTGTGTTCCTGTTACCATGTTCTGAATTGTTTTGGGTTTGTTATTGTAGGTCTTTTCCTTCTCTTGTGTTTCCTGCCTAGAGAAGTTCCTTTAGCATTTGTTGTGAAGCTGGTTTGGTGGTGTCGAAATCTCTTAACTTCTGCTTCTTTGTGAAGGTTTTAATTTCTCTGTCGAATGTGAATGAGATCCTTGCTGGGTAGAGTAATCTTGGTTGTAGGTTTTTCCCTTTCATCTCTTTAAAAATGTCCTGCCACTCCCTTCTTGCTTGCAGAATTTCTGCTGAAAGATAAGCTGTTAACCTTATGGGGATTCTGTTGTATGTTGTTTGTTGCTTTTCCCTTGCTGCTTTCAATATTTTTTCTTTGTATTTAATTTTTGTTAGTTTGATTAATATGTGTCTTGGCATGTTTCTCTTTGGGTTTATCCTGTATGGTTCTCTCTCTCTGTGCTTCCTGGACTTAATTGACTCTTTCCTTTCCCATGTTGGGGAAGTTTTCGACTATAATCTCTTCAAATATTTTCTCAGACCCTTTCTTTTTCTCTTCTTTTTCTGGGACCCCTATAATTTGAATGTTGGTGCATTTAATGTTTTCCCAAAGATCTCTGAAACTGTCCTCAATTCTTTGCATTCTTTTTTCTTTACTCTGCTTCCTGGCAGTTATTTCCACCATTTTATCTTCCAGCTCATTTATCCGTTCTGCCTCAGTTATTCTGTTATTGATTCTTTCTAGAGCATTTTTAATTTCAGTAATTGTGTTGTTTATCACTGTTTGTTTGCTCTTTAGTTCTCCTATATCCTTGTTAAATGTTGCTTGTATTTTCTCCATTCTGTTTCCAAGATTTTGGGTCACCTTTACTATCATTACTCTGACTTCTTTTTCAGGTAGGTTGTCTTAATTTATTTGGTCTTGTAGGTTTTTACCTTTCTCCTCCGTCTCTATCAAGTTTTTTTGTCGTTTCTTTTTTTTTTTTTTTGGTGGGTTGAGCTGTATTCCTGTCTAACCTGAGACGTCCAGCACCGGAGTTTTCAGGCAGCTGGATAGAGCTGGGTCTTGGTGCTGAGATTAGGACCTCTGGGACGCCTCACTGTGATATACCCTGGGGTCTGAGGTTGTCTGTTAGTCCAGCAGTTTGGACTCGGAGCTCCCACCTCAGGAGCTTGGGCCCAATCTCTGGCCTGGGAACCAAGATCCCGCAAACTTTGTGGTGTGGTTTAAAAAAAAAGGAAGAAAGAAAGAAAAAAAGGAGCAGTACAATATCAAAGAATAAAAAACAAAATAAAATTAGAAAGATAAAAATATATTAGAAAAAATTAAACTATAAGTGAAACAACTGCAACAGGGTAAAATAAAACCACAACTGAAAAAAGAAAAGAAAAAAAAAAGGGGGGCGGGAGCAAACCAAAGGGAGAGATCACTAAAAAGTATAAAGAATAAAATAAAATTAGAAAAATAAAAGATTTATTAGGAAAAATAAAAATATAAAAGAATCAAGGTAAAACAGAACCCCAATCTAAAAGAGGAAAAAAAAAAGGAAAGAAAAAAAAAAGCCTTGGCTGTGGTAGCAGAATTTAAGTAGGGGGTGGAACTTTGGCAGGGGTGGGTTTTTGGGTGGGGCCAGACCTAGGCGGGTGGGGAGGGACTTTTTAGTGTGGGGTGGGGCCTAGGCAGGGCGACGTTCAAGCATGGAGCAGGGCCTCTGCTTAGGACCTGCGCAGAAGGGGAGAGGCAGCATGTCAAAAGGTGGGCCTTTGGAGTGTGGAGTTCTGGAGTTTGGAGGTAGGGCCCTGAGTGAGGGTGTGTGGGTGGGGTTTAGGCCCAGCCTGGTTGGAGGGGGTCTCTGAATGTAGAGGTGGGCCCCTGGGTGGGGGTGTAGGGGCGGGGCTTGGGTTCTTCGGAGCAGGATGGAGCCTCCGAGGGCAGAGGATTAGGCCCGGGAGCCCAACAGGCTCCCCGGTGCCCAAGTGGACAGGGAAAGCACTGGCCCCATTCCCTTCTGTTCCTTTGCACCCTCTCCCACCATCTCCCCCAGGGTCTCCCCTGCCCCCGCTGGACCCCTAGTGGGTGGATCCCGCTGAGTGTAGGAACTCTTTCCCTCCCCCAGCCAACCCTCAGGGTGCCGTCTGGGAGGTCCGGCCTTTACTTTTGCTCCCCTTTCTCTCCCTCCCATTCCCTCAGGACCCCCAAGGCTGGAGGGGGCCTAGGTTGGCAGAGGATCAGGCCTGGGATCTCAACAGGTTCCTGGGGATCCAAGTGGGCAGGGGAAACCTGGCCACGCTCCCTTTTGATCCTCTGCCCTCTCAACGGTTCCCCAATTTCCCCCTGCAGACATGGGATCCCTTCCCCTCCCCCAGCCGCCCCTCAGGGGCACCAGTCCAGTCCAGCTTCCACTTCTCCTCTCCCTTCACTCCCCCAAGCCCCATGTCCTACCCTTCGCTGGGGGTTCCTACTGTCCCCTTGGGTGTCCATGGTCCCCCACCAGTGCCTGGTAGGTGCCCTAGTTGTGAGGAGATGCAAATTCCACATCCTCCTAGTATGCCGTCTTGACTCCACCCCCCAAAATCCATAATTCATTTAAGGTATTTGCATTGTATTTTAAAAACATGCCTGTGAAATTAAATAAAGATAAAATTAAGAAGATTATATTCCTCTTTTCTGTTGGTCATTTTGTAGACTCCTCCCAACAATATGGTGCCTAGAAAATATCAGTAAATCCTTGTTAAATTAACACAGTGTTGTTGAAAAATCATGAAGGCCACAGAAACCGAACTAGAATGGAATCTTGAGGAGATAACACCAATTTTTAAGACCTGGTTTTCTCAGCATTGTAGAATAGGGTCTCCCAGTATTCACTAAAATGGAACAGAAGAGTAGGCTTCTGTTAAGCTGGGAAGGGAAATGCAGGGCTGTGGTAGAGGGCACAAAGGCACAGCTTACTCTCTTTTAGGGTGTTTGCTAGGTATGGCTCTCACATATAGCTCTGTCACTGATTAACCATGGGGCTTAGACGGATGAGTCAACAACCCAATTCATGCCCCAGCCAGTTCACATAAATATAATAAAGATCAAATTAAGTCATTTATGGTAATGCCTCCTTGTAACCTATATAATAGGATAGTAAATACTCTAGTTTAGTAGGTAACATTGGCTTAAGCTCCCCTCTAAATGTGAGATGACTGGTCAGTGCTAGCCTCACCATTATATAAGAAAATTTGCAAAGGATGAAATAAGATTTAATGTCATATATGCAGTCTTTAGCTTATACATCCAATAATGCTATTTTTCCATATAAATATTGTAGAGACAAGTACACAAGCTTTAAGTTATGCGAGCATCTTGTAGAGGAATTTCAAGAAAGCTGGGTAAACCAAGTTCCATTTGTTGTACTCATTGCAACTTGTAATAGAAAAACTTATGTTAAAATTCTCTGAAAGTGTTGTCAGTATTTTGAGACCCAACTCTAAAGCGTATTGAAATTACAAAATTATGAAACAGAATTGTATTTGTCTACAGAAAGAGGAAAAAAAGAACTGTTAAATGCACTGGACATTATAAGAAGCATTTGAGACCATTGAAACTCACCTTGTGGGTTTTAAAATCAAGTCTGAAGTCCTGAGCAAACATTCCATGAGAGAATGGCAGGTCATACTATACTTAATGGTGTCAGCATTTTTTTTTCACCTTACCAAAGTAAGGACTAAGTCTTCAGTTAAAATGTAAATCCCATGGGAAGGAAGAGGATTTGTGGGTACTGTTGTTACTGTTATCAATAATGTTGGCAATGACCATTTTGGATATAGTGCTTCATTGATTACAAATCACTTGTCATACACTCTTCCATCTGATCTTTATCAAAGCCTTGGAGACACTTGAAGCCAAAAAATTTGTCATTCTCATTTTACTGATGGAGGTTAAATAGCTCGTTTGTGGTCAGATAATGGTAAATTTTCAACATTAATCTCTGGTTCAGGTCCAGTTCAAATCTTCTGATGGCAAATCTCATAATATTTCTACTTCATAAACTGAACCCTTAGGTCCAATCAGCCATCTTCTAAATGTGCGTTTACCATTGGTCACAAGGGCTGTGTGACACTGTGTGGTATTTAAATGCCATCCACCATCTCTACTGGGAAAAACCTGAGGACCTGAGGGTGTGTCAGTTAATCAGTCTCCCAGAGGAAAGATAATATACTATTATCTTTACTGCACAAGTATACTTGAAAATACAACAAAGGATCTTGAAACTATTAAAATAAGCTTCTGATCCTTGGGGAAACTATTTCAATACCAGAGCTATCATCAGAAGTCCTTGAGACAAGTCACTCAGGAGTGGAATAGTTATGATTACACTTTACAGGCAAACTTGAAAAGATATCAGGAGCTGCTTTACCAGGTCTCCTGCTATGAAATAAAAACTGGAGAAAAATCTACTGCAAAGCATTCTAGCCTGAGGATGTGTACTAGTTTGCACTGTGGCAGACTGACTGCAGCCAAATATTTTCATTGAAAATACCTAAATGAGTAACTGCTGAACTCTGCTACCTGGGAATCATATGAGACATACAATTTAAGTTCTAATCATGGGTAGCAAAAATCCCATGATACTCATTTTGCAAAGGAGAATGGCAACCTGGCAAGATTACAAGTTAGAAGAAAATTATATTGCCTTTGGGTAAATTTGTTCTTCAGCTTCATTCAGTAATAAGAATTATTTATTTTCTTACTCGGCAGATAAGTGCCTTCTAAAACCAAGCTTACTCTTAGGTTGAGCCATATGAAATTGCCAATATTTGACTATTTTTAGACAATAAATATGCAGTTTCATATGGTTTTAACTAATATACACCAAAGCATGAATAGAATCATTTGCAGAAATTTAAATTGTCCTCAGCATAACCTCACTTGTACACATTATTTTAGCAAAAGCATTAAAAGGAAATCAAGTCCCTTCACTGAAACGATAATTTATAAGTATAATAATTTATAATAGTTTGTGAAGTTTATTTATTTTTTGCTGTGTTAGTTATATGGTAAATATTAAGCTAAAATGAGTTGTATTGCATTTGTTTCTTAGTTTTTGGTGGATGGGAGAATAGCAAATAGCACTTTCATATGAATAATCAAGCATTACATCGGGTACCATGGAGAACCACGTGGGAGTTGAAGGTGTATTGGTTACTGGGAATAAGTTTGGGAGCTGAGTAGTTTTGGTTCATAGAATGTAAAGCATATCTGTGTTTTTACACACACACATTCCAGTGCCCATATATTTGCAGCATAATCATGTAAATGGATGTTAGTTGTATCAGGAGTGACGTCTGCCACCTTCTTAGAGGCATTTCAAATATTTTAAAAACCGGCATCCATCTTATAGCAGTTATCCACTCTTCAGTATGAATTACCTTATTGTAAGATTATTGGTGAAAATTCTTGAAGATTATGTTAAAGGAAAAAGAAACACTTTATTGTTTTTAAAGGGAAAAAAATCATAGCAATGTTTCCATTTTGCTTTCTTTCTTATCTCTACACTTGTTCTTTTTATCAGCAGATGAAAAAACATTTTGTTCTTCCTTTTTATAATTTGTTATGTTGCATCCATTAATCTTCTAACAAGATAAAATTTGGTGTTGAATTAGCTGCAGTAGAGCAGTTTACACATTATTCACTTCAAAGCCAATGCATTACCAAAAAAGATAGGACATAAAAAATATGGCCAGGATACAGTTTCAGTTCAACCACCAAATGATTTGATATTATGAATAAATGTTATGGGTTTATATAGCCAGTGAGTTAGTCCTCAACATTTAGCTATTTTTTTCCATTAACAAATACTGATCACCATCCATGTTGCAAACACTCTCTTAGATGCAGGGGATAAAGGACATTATATTTTGGATGAGGGTAAGATAAGAGATTCAATAAATCAGGGAAAACACCTTGGAGGCTTGGACAAGGTGGTAAAGGCATACGTAGCACAGAAAAGTCTTGGTTACCGAGAGACAGAGAGACAGAGAGACAGAGAGAGAATGAATAGCAGTGACCTATTCTGGGAACTGAATAGTGCCACATAGAAAATGTGGGAGGGGATAATGGGAGACAGGCTGTGCTCATAGCAGTTGCTTTGACGCACTGTGATTATTTCATCTACTGCATATCTGAATAAATTGAATAGAAAGGCTGCCTGTACTGAGCTGTAAAACAGTTTCAGCATGAAAAAATTCGATTTTAAACCCACACCCAGAAAAAAACCAAACACCCGCCTTGCTGAAACATATCACAGAAACTGATTTTAGGGGAGCAGAATTCTTCCCTGTACAATAATTATGTCTAAGTGCTTGCTAAATTACAAAAAAATAAGGATGTTATCAGCCTAAGGAATGAAAGCATTGGACTTTTTTGCTTTAGTTTATAAAATGTATCCTGTTTTATAATTCTTTTCCAGTAAGGCTCATGTAATGTGGTGTTCGCCCTTTAGCATGAGGGACCTTTTACTAGAGTTGCAATGTTTTAGTCCTTCATTTCTTCTCAGTGTTCTGATCAGCCTTTCCATCAGGAGGTAACTTTTTAATAATTTCCTGAAACAAGCACAGAGTAATGTTTAACCTCTAACTTACCATCACAGATGAAGCAGTCCAGTTGGTAGAATATGGATGTACTCATCGTTAGCAGGGCTCCACACCAAGGAAAGTGTCTACATGTTTCTTGAGACGATGGCTAGCTGAAAGCATCAGAGAACTGATAGAAAGATAGAACTAATAGAACTGTAGGGAAAAAAGCCAAAAGCAAAGTACTATCATTGGCACTCCATATCCATGGGTTCTGACTGTGCTGTGCCATTTTATAAAAGAGAGTTGAGCATCTGCTGATTTTGGTATTGGGGATGGGGGTGGTCCTGGAACCAGTGCCTTGCAGATATGAGGGACCACTGTAACACATTTTGTCAGCACTTACATCTTACATTGTGTTATCTGTGCGCTGTGACATAGTCTCTTCTAGTTAATTCCATTAGGCCTCTGATGTTTACTGAACACTAACACAGATGATGTTAAATGTAGGCAAACAAACAAACAAAAACACACCTCTTTATATGGTCACAACTCTCTGTGACCATATAAAGAGTATTGAAACTTGGACTGAGGATTGCAAACGGTGTTCTCAGGAAACCAAATCATTAGGGCAGTAGCAAAATGAGGGGAAATGGTATCCAGGGCATGTAACGTGTTTATACCCATCTTCTTACCCTCAGAGCCACTCTGCTGAAGGTTGCCGAGGCTCTCTAGTGTCTTCAAGGCGCCCCAGGGAGGCGAGTCCAGGATATCAGTCACCCTCAGCCTTGCCCTGGTTAAGGCTCCGCGTTAGTACTGAGAGGAGAGATGGTTTGGGGCATTTTATCTCTATCACTGGAAAAACAACACAGCTGGTGCCTAACTTTCATTTCTGAAAATAGCACAGGTGACTTTTCAGCCAAATGAGATTTTTATCAAAAGAGGAAACAAAGGCAGAATACGGAGAGAAGCTGATATCAGCTTAGAATATACAAAGATTTGTTTTAAAATAATAAAAGAAACAGTATCTCCAGGCACTTTAGACTCTAAAATTGGAAGCAGATCAAGTAGTGACAAATAGGATATTCATCCATTAAAAAGAGGGGACTTGTAAAGCATAAGATAAGTGCAAATCAAAGTTGAAAAGATATAAAATAATTAGGTCAAGAGCAATCAGTAAAATATATGCCAGTCAAACAATACTTTGATATTCTGGTCTGGAATGAAGATTTGGGGTTATTTTGAAAAACAATGTCACTACAACTCTGTCCAGAACTCACAGATGCAGAAACAGAAGTAAACAAGTCATCCTATTAGAAGACTGGAAGGTTAAAGAACAACCAAAGACTCAAAACTCAACAAAATTCTTAGTTCTCAGTGATATGGTTACCTCGTATACAATTCCCTAAAGGAAAACTACAAAAGGATGTTTCTAGAGATAGGAATACAAATATCATTTGCTCATCTGTTTGTTTTTAAGTCAGATAACAAGAATGAAGATGAGGTAAAAAATGTTTTCTGTATTTGCTTTTAAAAAGTATCTCTGTATTTTATATCTGATCATTTAACATAAAATCTTTTCCCACTGTCATAGATCATTAAGTAGTTGAAAGATACTGCTGTTTTCCGAGCATTGCTAAAAGCTATTGAATTCCATGAGAGAGGAATATGACTTATCCCTTTTTGCATTTTCCCACTCCACAGTTTACATCATGTAGACATATGTGTAAGGTCTTCCATACCAACAGCCAAATCGGATCATTCTTGCCTGGGAGTAGAAAGTGGGACTTGACTTATCTAGTTTGACTGTCTTGACCAGTGAACCACATAACTTTCAAAAGTGTGGCAGGAAAGTAACACCTTAGAATTTTGTAGTATTTGCATGTGTCATTCTTTTATGTGCTAGAGCAACATCAAACTCCTAGGAAAATCAAGAACAAAAAGAGAATCAATTATTCTTGATGCAAATTTAAACATTCACACAGGAATATTAATAGGTAAAATATATTTCTATGACAATTTTTACTTTGTGTATCGTATCTCTTGGGGGTACCTAAGAGAGCTATACTTTTTCAATCCAAAAGTAACACATAAGCAAAATGCTACAGAGGCCCCAGAATGTTATCTTGAAGACTGTGCATTAATTACTCAAGTCAGTAAACTTAATTTTGCAACCCTATTCCATCATTTAAGAGAGTAATTTCTAAAAAGCAGAGAAATAGCCAGTCTCCTGTAACTTAGCACAAAACCAAATTGGTGTCTCCACTTTGATTTCTCTCTGAAATTAATTTCCACTTCGGTTTTCTTTTGCCTCTGGTGTTCTGGATGATCATTTTGTAGCATCTGGATAATTTTATGTTAACATCTGGAATTGAGGGTTGTTTTTTTTTTTACTTGTCTGATGCATATAGAATACTTCTGTAAGAAATGTATTTTCCCAGCTGCTGTTTATTCATTCCAGAAAGACATGGTTAAGTGAGTGTAACAGCCTCTGAAATTCCTGAGGAAACACAAAGCATGTTTAATACAAAGTCCTGACAGTTGACTGTCTTGCCTACCAGCTTTTCCCATGGGAGAAATGGTTGAGATCTGTGTAGAAGGAAGAGTTTTGAATGGTAACACGTGGTGTCCTTGAGCACATGGGATTTGAAATCAGGCCTGGTTTGGAATCTTGGTCTGGCAGCCAAGAGCTGTGTATCCTTGGGCAACTCTTTGAAGTTCAGTTTCCTTATCTCAAAATGGAGAAGTGTAAATACATGTCTTCTAATTCTGGTTGTATTAAATGAGACAATTTATATAGATTATCTGGCCCAAGCTGGGGACTCAATAAATGGGAGCTGTTATTACCATTTATTTGTGTGTATCACAGAATGCAAGTTAGAATTTCTTCTTTTTCTGACCTCCTAGGGCTTTTATGTATATAATCAGTTTAGCAATTTGTACAGGTTTTTGAGAACTGTGACTAAATCTTTTCAAGTTGCTCTTTTGAGTGGAAAGAAAAGGACAGAATCAAGCTAGCTAAAGGCATTATTGAGGAAACCAGAGAACACTTCCTTTCTGAGCTTCTGTAGCACAGGCTGTGATGTGTGCTTCCAAAGTAACTTGAATTTTTAAGCAGTGCTTTGGAATTCACATACCAAAATAAAATCTTTTAAGTCCAAACTATTATGATAAGAGGTAAAAATAGTTTTACATTCATAATCGTGAGTGAAATGTTATTCAAAATGTTGTGGAAATCTTCTTGGAGTCTTTTATTTTTATATTGATGACTTCATTAACCACTCTTGACTCTAAATGACATTTCTTCATTCCCACCCTCCCATTATTCACCTTCAAAGATAAAATTTTGTAATATCACGTTAGTCAAAGGAATCTACTGAAGGTTCTGAACACAGCTCTGAAGAGTTCAAAAAATCTCTTGAGTGCTGTTGGGATATCTGTAGAACCAAGGCAATTAATGTAAAGTGTTTTTCATTCATTTAGTTGTAAGATTTTTTGATCTCTTTGTTAAAAAATTAGCAGCCTCATTTTACATTCACAGATTAGAAGGCAGTTTTCAAAGGAGCATGATTTAACAGAGGTTCAGAGAAATGATTTTAATAACATGGGTTTCACACAATGATCTGAAAACCCAATAATTTTCTTAAATATTTCCTTCCTCATGCTCTTATGCTACAGGTTTACAGACTAATTTTTCATTCTTTCCTAGATACTTGGCAGGGTTGGTGCTCAATAATGCTAGATAATACTAGACGAGCAAATGAATGAACAGATGATATAATAAATGAATGTATTACCATCGTTTTTAAAGATATATTCCTTTTTGTACCTCCACTTACTTCCAAGAAAAGTGTCAAGGTGGCATACATAACAAAACACAACTTTAAACTGACAAAAAAAGAGAAAATTTAACTGAACCAGAAAAATATTAAAGTGCACATTTATTGTTCATCTGGAATGAGTTAGTTATTGCAGTTGAACGCTTAATTCAGAATTTTCAGATAATTAGGGCAAAAAAAAGAGGAAATGTTAAATTATACTGTTTCCTTGTCTAACAAAGGACCGCTTCCAAATTTTCAAGACAAACATTTTCTTGGCAATGAATTCTCAGAGAATATTTTAATGCAATCCTTACGTAAAGACTTCAGATAGCAGAAAGTGTAAGATCTGCAAGCATAACTAGTACTATTACTTGTTTATTTCTTCCACATTAAGGATACAGACTTAAAATTTTCACTCAATAATGATATGTGGAGGAGTGAGTGCACAGACATGAGTGGAGTCAGGTGTGAGGGCTGTGCTGCTGAGATGATGGAGCTCCTGGAAGATCCCCATCCTGAGGAAGGGAACTTGGAGACTGAGTTGGTCCCTATATTGTGACGCTTCCAGCAGGGGAGCAGTGCAGAGACAACCGTGTGGCTGACAGGTTCTGGTGCTCCAGCTGGGTGTCAAGCTTGAGCCTCCTAGGTGGGAGAGCTGAGTCCAGGACATTGGACCACCAGAGACCTCCTGGCTCCACGTAGCATTGACTGGCAAGAGGTCTTACAGAGATCTCTATCTCAATGCAAAGACCCAGCTTCACCCAACGGCCAGCAAGCTCCAGTGCTGGATGCCCCATACCAAACAACTAACAAGACAGGAACACAACCCCACCCATTAGCAGAGAGGCTACCTAAAATCATACTAAGTTCACAGACACTGCAAAACACACCACCGGACGCAGGCCTGCCCACCAGAAAGGCAAGATACAGTCCCACCCACCAGAACACAGGCACCAGTCCCCTCCACCGGGAAGCACACAAGCCACTGAACCAACCTTAGCCACTGATGGCAGACACGAAAAACAACGTGAGCTACGAAATGCAGCCTGAGAAAAGGAGACCCCAAAACAGTAAGTTAAACAAAATGAGAAGACAGAGAAATATGCAGCAGATGAAGGAGCAAGATAAAAACCCATCAGACCAAACAAATGAAGAGGAAATAGGCAACCTACCTGAAAAAGAATTCAGAGTAATTATAATAAAGATGATCCAAAATCTTGGAAATACAATGGAGAAAATACAAGAAACATTTAACAAGGTCCAAAATCTTGGAAATACAATGGAGAAAATACAAGAAACGTTTAACAAGGACCTAGAAGAACTAAAGAGCAAAACATGATGAACAACACAATAAATGAAATTAAAAATTCTTCACAAGGAATCAGTAGCAGAATAACTGAGGCAGAAGAATGGATAAGTGACCTGGAAGATAAAAGAGTGGAAATAACTACTACAGAACAGAATAAAGTCAAAAGAATGCAAAGAATTGAGGACAGTCTCACAGACCTCAGGGACAACATTAAACAGACCAACATTCGAATTTCAGGGGTCAGAAGAAGAAGAGAAAAAGAAAGCGTCCGAGGAAATATTTGAAGAGATTACAGTTGAAAATTTCCGTAACATGGGAAAGGATATAGTCAAGCAAGTCCAGGAAATGCAGAGAGTCTATACAGCATAAATCCAAGGAGAAACATGCCAAGACACATATTAATCAAACTATCAAAAATTAAATAAAAAGAAAAAATATTAAAAGCAGCAAGGAAAAAGCAACAAATAACATTCAAGGGAATCCCCATAAGAGTAACAACTGATCTTTCAGCAGAAACTCTGCAAGCCAGAAGAGAGTGGCACGACTTATGTAAAGTGATGAAAGGGGAAAACATACAACCAAGATTACTCTACCCGGCAAGGATATCATTTAGATTCGATGGAGAAATTAAAACCTTTACAGACAAGCAAAAGTTAAGAGAATTCAGCACTACCAAACCAGCTTTACAGCAAATGCTAAAGGAACTTCTCTAGGCAGGAAACACAAGAGAAGGAAAACACCTACAATAACAAACCCAAAACAATTCAGAAAATGGTAATAGGAACACACATATTGATAATTACCTTAAATGTAAATGGATTAAATGCTCCAACCAAAAGACATAGACTAGCTGAATGGATACAAAAACAAGACCTGTACATATGTTGTCTATAAGAGACCCACTTCAGACCAAGGGACACATACAGATTGAAAGTGAGGGGATGGAGAAAGATATTCCATGCAAATGGAAATCAAAAGAAAGCTGGAATAGCAATTCTCATATCAAACAAAATAGACTTTAAAATAAAGACTATTACAAGACACAAAGAAGGACACTATGTAACAATCAAGAGATCAGTTCAAGAAGAACATATAATAATTATAAATGTTTAAGCACCCAACATAGGAGCACCTCAATACATAAGGCAAATGCTAATAGCCATAAAGGGGGAAATTGACAGTAACACAATCATAGTAGGGGACTTTAACACCCCACTTTATCCAATGGAAAGATCATCCAAAATGAAAATAAATAAGGAAACACAAGCTTTTTTTTTTCTTTTAATTTTTTTATTTATTTAATTTTTGGCTGCATTGGGTCTTTTTTGTTGCTGCTCACGGGCTATCTCTAGTTGTGACGAGTGGGGGCTACTCTTCATTGCGGTGCGCAGGCGTCTCATTGCGGAGGCTTCTCTAGTTGCAGAGCATGGACTCTAGGCATGCAGGCCTCAGTAGTTGTGGCTCGTGGGTTCTAGAGCGCAGGCTCAGTAGTTGTGGCACACGGGCTTAGTTGCTCCATGACATGTGGTATCTTCCTGGACCAGGGCTCGAACCCGTGTCCCCTGCCTTTGCAGGTGGACTCTCAACAACTGCGCCACCAGGGAAGCCCCCGAAACACAACCTTTAAATGACACAATAAACAAGATGGATGTAATTGATATTTATAAGATTTTCCATCCAACAACAACAGAGTACACTTTCTTCTCAAGTGCTCATGGAACATTCTCCAGGATAGATCATATCTTGGGTCACAAATCAAGCCTCAGTAAATTTAAGATAATTGAAATTGTATCGAATATCTTTTCCAACCACAATGCTATGAGACTAGATATAAATTACAAGAAAAAAACTGTAAAAAATATGAACACGTGGAGGGTAAACAATACACTACTGAATAACCATGAGATCACTGAGGAAATCAAAAAATAACTAGAAACAAATGACAATGAAAACACAATGGCCCAAAACCTATGGGATGCAGCAAAAGCAGTTCTAAGAGGGAAGTTTATAGCAATACAATCCTACCTCAAGAAACAAGGAACATCTCAAATAAACAACCTAACCTTACACCTAAAGCAATTAGAGAAAGAACAAAAAAAAAGTTAGTAGAAGGAAAGAAATCATAAAGATCATATCAGAAATAAATGAAAAAGAAATGAAGGAAATAATAGCAAAGATCAATAAAACTAAAATCTGGTTCTTTGGGGCTTCCTTGGTGGCGAAGTGGTTGAGAGTCTGCCTGCCAATAGAGGGGACACGGGTTTGTGCCCTGGTCCGGGAAATTCCCACATGCCACGGAGCGGCTGGGCCCGTGAGCCATGGCTGCTGAGCCTGCACGTCTGCAGCCTGTGCTCCGCAACGGGAGAGGCCACAACAGTGAGAGGCCAGTGTACTGCAAAAAAAAAAAAAAAAAAGCTGGTTCTTTGAGAAGATAAACAAAATTGATAACCGATTAGCCAGACTCATCAAGAAAAAAAGGGAAAAGACTAAAATAATAGACTTCGAAATGAAAAAGGAGAAGTAACAATTAACACTGCAGAAATATAAAGGATCATGAGAGATTACTACAAGCAACTCTGTGCCAATAAAATGGACAGCCTGGAAGAAGTGGACAAATTCTTAGATATGCACAATCTGCCAAGACTGAACCAGGAAGAAATAGAAAATATGAACAGACCAATCACAAGCACTGAAATACAAACTGTGATTAAAAATCTTCCAACAAACTAAAGCCCAGGACTGGATAGCTTCACGGGTGAATTATATCAAACATTTAGAGAAGAGCTAACACCTATCCTTCTGAAACTCCTCCAAAATATAGCAGAGGGAGGAACACTCCCAAACTCCTTCTACAAGGCCACCATCACCCTGATACCAAAACCAGACAAAGTTGTCACAAGAAAAGGAAACTACAGGCCAATATCATTGATGAAAAAAGATACAAAAATCCTCAACAGAATACTAGCAAACTGACTCCAACAGCACATTAAAAGGATCATACACCATAATCAAGTGGCATTTATGCCAGGAATGCAAGGATTCTTCAACATATGCAAATCAATCAATGTGATACACCATTTTAACAAATTAAAGGAGAAAAACCGTATGATCATCTCAATAGGTGCAGAAAAAGCTTTCAACAAAATTCAACACCCATTTATGATTAAAAACCCTCCAGAAAGTAGGCATAGAGGGAACTTACCTCAACATAATAAAGGCCATATGTGACATAACCACAGCCAACATCGTTCTCAATGCTGAAAAACTGAAACCATTTCCACTAAGATCAGGAAGAAGACAAGGTTGGCCACTCTCACCACTATTATTCAACATAGTTTTGTAAGTTTTAGTCACAGCAAACTGAGAAGAAAAAGAAATGAAATAGGAAAAGGAGAAGTAAAGCTGTCACTGTTTGCAGATGACATGATACTATACATAGAAAATCTTAAAGATGCTACCAGAAAACTACTTGAACTAATCAATGAATTTGGCAAAGTAGCAGGATACAAAATTCATGTGCAGAAATCTCTTGCATTCCTATACACTAATGATGAAAAATCTGAAAAAGAAATTAAGGAAACAATTCCATTTACCACTGCAACAAAAAGAATAAAATACTTAGGAATATACCTACCTAAGGAGACTAAAGACCTGTATGCAGAAAACTCTAAGACACTGATGAAAGAAATTAAAGATGACAGAAACAGATGGAGAGATATACCATGTTCTTGGATTGGAAGAATCAACATTGTGAAAATGACTATACTATGCAAAGCAATCTACAGATTCAATGCAATTCCTTTCAAACTGCCAATGGCATTTTTCACAGAGCTAGAACAAAAAATTTCACAATTTTTATGGAAACCCAAAAGACCCCGAATAGCCAAAACAATCTTGAGAAAGAAAAACGGAGCTGGTGGAGTCATGCTCTCTGACTTCAGACTATACTACAAAGCTACAATAATCAAGACAGTATGGTACTGGAGCAAAAACAAATGTAGATCAATGGAACAGGATAGAAAGCCCAGAGATAAACCCACGCACATATGGTCACCTCATTTTTTATAAAGGAGGCAAGAATATACAATGGAGAAAAGACAGCCTCTTCAATAAGTGGTGCTGGGAAAACTGGACAGCTACATGTAAAAGAATGAAATTAGAACACTTCCTAACACCATACACAAAAATAAACTCAGAATGGATTAAAGACCTAAATGTAAGGCCAGACACTATAAAACTCTTAGAGGAAAACCTAGGCAGAACTCTATGACATAAATCACAGCAAGATCCTTTTTGACTGGCCTCCTAGAGAAATGGAAATAAAAGCCAAAATAAACAAATGGGACCTGATGAAACTTAAAATCTTTTTCACAGCAAAGGAAACCATAAACAAGACAACAAGACAACCCTCAGAATGGGAGAAAATATTTGCAAACGAAGCAGCTGACAAAGGATTAATCTCCAGAATATACAAGCAGCTCATGAAGCTCAACATCAAAAGAACAAACAGCCCAATCCAAAAATGGGCAGAAGACCTAAATAGACATTTCTCCAAAGAAGATATACAGATTGCCAACAAACACATGAAAGAATGCTCAACATTGCTAATCATTAGAGAAAGGCAAATCAAAACTACAATGAGATATCACCTCACACTGG
>NC_041223.1:34004287-34006590 GCF_002837175.3 Physeter macrocephalus | reverse complement strand
AGGACCCAGCAATCCCACTACTGGGCATATACCCTGAGAAAACCGTAATTCAAAAAGAGTTATGTACCACAATGTTCATTGCAGCACTATTTACATTAGCCAGGACCTGGAAGCAACATAAGTGTCCATCAACAGGTGAATGGATAAAGAAGATTGGCACATATACACAATGGAATATTACTTAGCCATAAAAAGAAACAAAATTGAATTATTTGTAGTGAGGTGGATGGACCTAGTGTTTGTCATACAGAGTGACAAGTCAGAAAGACAAAAACAAGTAACGTATGCTAACACCTATATATGGAATTTTTTTTAAAAAAAGGTTCTGAAGAACCTAGGGGCAGGATAGGAATAAAGACGCAGATGTAGAGAATGGACTTGAGGACATGGGGAGTGGGAAGTGTAAGCTGGGATGAAGTGGGAGAGTAGCACTGACATATATATACTACCAAATGTTAAATAGATAGCTAGTAGGAAGCAGCTTCATAGCACAGGGAAATCAGCTGGGTGCTTTGTGACCACCTAGAGGGGTGGGGTAGGGAGGGTGGGAGGGAGGCACAAGAGGGAGGGGATATGGCGATATATGTATGCATATAGCAGATTCACTTTGTTTTACAGCAAAAACTAACAAAACATTGTAAAGCAATTATTAAATTAATTAAAGATGTTAAAAGAAATTTAAATAATGAAATGTCTCTGAAGAATTAAGTTAATATGATCAATTTCATAACTTTCTGACAGTCTAACTTAACCCAGGAAGGATTGCAGGGGATGGTTGTGTGTTGTATCCATCTTGATGTCAGTCTCAAATGTCAAATGCACAGGCATATCTACAGAGTTGAATTATTTGACGCTTAGGCATCAATATTCTTTGTTGCTGGCTAGTCTTCTGGGTGGTTAACATAAAGAATGTACTCCCAGCCCAATGGAGAGCCAGCTCAGTGCCACACAGAAGTGCATTGTCAGGTGGCCTGTGGTTAGAACCAATATATTTTACTGAACATACATTTTGAGTGATAGTAGCTAACATTTATTTATTACGTGACACATGCCAGATACCATTCTAAGTGCTTTGCATCCTTTAACTCCTCAAGCTTCTGCAGTAACCTCATGCCAATGCCAATGCCGTTGATATTGTCATTGCTACCACTTTATGAATGAGGAAATTGATGGGCAGTATCACTTTGTCCAAGGTTATTCAGCTAATAAAGGGCAGAGCCAGGATTTGAACCCAGGATGATATTACAGCCTGTGTGCTTAACCACAGTCATTAACTTAATGTCAGCCTACTTGTGAAGTTATGTTAGCATGTGTACTGGACAGAAGGGATATTTTAGATTCTTTCATATAATATAGAAGGAATATTGACACGATCAGTGAGTGATAAAGGGAGTAATAATTAAAATTTTCTTGCCTTAGCCATGAAAGAACATCATTGTGACTCTCTGTCCAGTATCTGATTATGAAGAGAATTGCATTGTTATCAGCAGGCTGAGATGAAGAAAGTAAGAAACGTACCCTGAAATAGCCAAATGAATGGATCAACCTATTGCATGGCCTCAGGCTCAAAAAGAGTGGTCATCTTATGGAAATGGTTGTGGTCTAATGGGCACTCCATTGGATTTGAAGTGGAAACCAAAAATAAAGAGTTTAATTTCCAGTTCTACCACTCATGGTCTCTGTAATCTCCTAGTCTTTACTTTTCCTGGGGCCTTTGATGTGCCTTCTTAGAAGTGCAATTTTCTTATCTGTAAATTGGATAAACATTCCTGCTCCCTTTACTTTCCAGCTTTGTTATGCCAAATAAAATACTGTATATGCATACCTCTGTGGATTCTAAAGCAATCTACAAGTGTACAACATTCAAACGTACTTGCCATAGGTGAGAGGCATGCATTCAAGTAATGTTCAGCTGTACCAAGTTATTTTAGTTCAATTAAAAAGACAAGCATTTTGTTGAAAGCTTTCTCTGAATCTATTGAGATTGATCATATGGGTTTTTCTCCTTCAATTTGTTAATATGGTGTATCGCATTGATTGATTTGCGTATATTGAAGAATCCTTGCATTCCTGGAATAAACCCCACTTGATCATGGTGTATGATCCTTTTAATGTGCTGTTGGAGTCTGTTTGCTAGTATTCTGTTGAGGATTTTTGCATCTGTGTTCATCAGTGATATTGGCCTGTAGTTTTCTTACTTTGTGACATCTTTGTCTGGTTTTGGTATCAGGGTGATGGTGGCTTCGTAGAATGAGTTTGGGAGTGTTCCTCCCTCTGCTATATTTTGGAAGAGTTTGAGAAGG
>NC_041223.1:34003260-34003684 GCF_002837175.3 Physeter macrocephalus | reverse complement strand
GGTATTTTTGTTCTTCTTTCTCTAATTGCTTTAGGTGCAAGGTTAAGTTGTTTATTTGAGATGTTTCCTGTTTCTTGAGGTAGGATTGTATTGCTATAAACTTCCCTCTTAGAACTGCTTTTGCTGCATCTCATGTGTTTGGGGTCATCGTGTCTCCATTGTCATTTGTTTCTAGGTATTTTTTTTATTTCATCTTTGATTTCTTCAGTGATCAATTTGTTATTAAGTAGTAAACATAGGCAGAACACTCTATGACATAAATCACAGAAGATCCTTTTTGACTCACCTCCTAGAGAAATGGAAATAAAAACAAAAATAAACAAATGGGACGTAATGAAACTTAAAAGCTTTTGCACAGCAAAGGAAACCGTAAACAAGATGAAAAGAAAACCCTCAGAATGGGAGAAAATATTTGCAAATGAAG
>NC_041223.1:33980138-34002304 GCF_002837175.3 Physeter macrocephalus | reverse complement strand
AGGGAGGGAGACGCAAGAGGGAAGAGATATGGGAACATATGTATATGTATAACTGATTCACTTTGTTATAAAGCAGAAACTAACATACCATTGTAAAGCAATTATACTCCAATAAAGATGTTAATTAAGAAAAAGGCAAGCAGCTTATCTATAGGCTGATTTTATGGCATTTAAAGTTGGAATTTCTTCTGTTGTAAATTTGTTCTTAACTACTCTGATTCTGTCTTTGAGGAAACTTTAATAGACTGGAATATATGCCAAAAGTATATAGAGTCAGAATCTCTCTAAGAATCAAAAGCTGACGAGAGACTTCCCAAAAGTGTGAAAAGCATGTTATTGTTTTGCACTACTTCCCCCAAGAATGGAAGAAGTGAAGCCAAGACTAGTAGTGGTACTGATGTGCTCCTCATGGGTGATGTGTAAGACTGAGGGATCCAGCCTAAAAATTCCTTAAGGGGTCACAAAGTTTTATAGCATACATAAACTTTTATTTTAATGCTTCTTAAATGTCAATTTAAAAATAAACAGTACAAAATTATATAATGTAATTATATAAGGAGAATTGCACTGTGATCAATAGGCCAAGATGAAGGAGAGAGTCCTCGCTTCCCCCACCGTTCTTTCCACTCCTAACAACTATTAATGGTTTGGTATGTATCCTTCCTAGACATTATTTTTAATGCATATATGAAAACGTGTAAAATATATTATGTGTTCTTGCTTTTTTCACAAGTGGAATTATCCTCTGCATGGTATTTGTGATTTGCTTTTTCACTTATTATGTAGACATTTTGTTTCCATTTCAGTACTGGTAGATTTACATTGTTTATTTTAATTGTGATGCAGTACTTCATTGGAAAGTAAGTACCCTACAATCTATTTAATCATATCCTCACTGATGGTTATTTACAACTTTTAATGATTATAAACAATGCTGTAATGGACATCTTGTACAAAGATGTTTATATTCATCCACGAATATTTCTGTAAATAAATCTAGTAAGATGAATCACTAGTCAAAGGATATACACATTTTATTTTGATATGCACTGGCCCAGAATTGAGTGAATAACCAATAAAAAGATATTTCTAGGAGATATAGAAGTTATATTAGCTTATATTAGCTAATTATTATTATTAATAGTATTATTATCACTTATATTAGCTCTAATTATATCTGTGACATGACCAACTTAAGAAACTTTAAAATATAATTTCCAGTACTCGTATATTAATGTCATAAAGAAGTTCTGTTTATAACCAGAAACTTCTAGGTCCACAGGAAAGTCAAATATGTCAAGAGCCTTTTTAAAGTTGTCAGAGCAGATTTCAGCATGTCTCAGCCTGAGTTTCTCAGATACATATTTTTGTACATTCAAAAAAATCAAAAGAAATTATTTAAATATCCAAAATTCCATTCTCTCCCTTTCTCCTTCTCTCTTAAGAGAGTCAACATTGACACAGTAATGTAAAGCTCAAAATTGAGTTTTAAATGTTTGGGGATTTCTGAACCCAATTAGTGAAAATCCATAAATGGATTACCATTTTTAAAGTTTTAAAAGTGTATTATCCAAAAAAGGAGAAAAAAATCTCAAATGATCTAAAACAATAAGCTTTGTGCCATGAAACATCATCAAACGTAAAAACTGATATGATTAGACTAATAAAATTTTGAACTGACAATATTTTATGAGAATCATACTGAGTAAAAACATATAATTATTTTGTAAATAAAACCAATTATGGGATTTCAGATTCAAAAATCAGGAAAAGTGAAACAGTTTTACAATGTTTACTAAAATATAAGAAAAGATAACATCTGGATTTTAGATATCTATATGACCTTCAAAGTCAGACCTTTCTCCACAGATGACTTTACTTTTGTCTCTAGTCCTATTTTATTTAAAGGCTTATTTATCCTCCATCAAGTGATCTTTCTAAGGCTTTCAGCATGTCTTTTCCAGTTGGCTGAGAAATTTTCTTCAAGGAAATTAGTATTCTCATGTGTCTCCATAGTCTTTGGCTATTGCATTTGCTGTGACTTAGAATAAAGGCAAAATATACAGGGAAATGTAGAAGTGAGCACTCTAGAAGAATCCAAATGTACCTAACATCTTCTCATGCTGCTGCCTTATTGCCTTTAATAAAAAATAGCTTCTGAATTGCCAGGATATTTTTCAGCCATGTGAATCAGTATGCTCCTTTAGCTGGACTTTTCAAGAAGACTTTTTGAATGCTGAAATGATTAACAATATCTGAAGTGAAATTGCACAAACTGTGCTGTGGTAATCGTGGGTGTGTATACATATTAGTCTAGAGGCCCCTGCTGAGTGCAAGATGAAAACCTCCTTCCCCATTGTCCCTCACCAATGCTGGGTCTGGGATTTCAGAAATAATTACTTACAGAGCACTTATAAAAACAAATGACTGAACCTCTTCACAGTGCTTGTTCCGTTTTGGGAAATTTGTCTACCAGGCTGTTAAATTGGGAGATTTGCCAATTTAATAAAAATATTGGCTATCTTTTTGAAGACCCCAGAGTCTTCTGCAAATATACTTTCAATTTTTTATTACAAACCTCCTTAATACTGTTGTTTTCCATATATTTTTACTTACTTTGGATATTTTAATTTAGCCTGAGTCATACCTGTAGAGTAACAACTTTCCATCCTAGCTCTATCTAGCAGTATCGTCTATGTGTTTTCAGTGGTGTGTCTGCTATTCCAAAGATCTCCCTGAACTTTACACATTAGACCTGGCAGAGCCTCATGACACCTGGAGTAAAAGCTGAAAGCTCTGGAAGGAGGTGCTAACAAATATCCTCAAATCCGGAAATTGTATGCTTTAGAAAAATAAAATCATCTTGTTAGTGAAGCTCTAGATTAAATCTTCTAAAAAACATTATAAATCAGTTTTAAGAAAATTATATCTGGAACCTCTGAAAACTATGGAAAAGGCTGTGGATCAAAAAAATTAGAAGGCAGTAGCAAATTGTAAATAATATGTTTTGAAATTATAATTAAAATTAACCAGGGTCAATTTTCTGAGGGCTTGAGCCATTAAAGATTTATAAGTTACCTAAAATCTCAAATCTTTCTGAGGTAATCGCTTCAGTTGAGATAAAGGAAAGATATCTTATTTGCTGCTTCACTGCTTAGACCAGCGTGAAAAAAACCAAATTTGTGATTATTACTGATTCCTATGTTTATTGCAAATTTATGGTTAACTCAACATGGTGTGAAAAATGATTACTAAACGATTTTTGGTCTCTCCTTAACACATAAACATAACTTACAAGTTTCCTAAACCAGTTAATCTCTACTTGAATATGCAGCTAAATGTCCTATGAAAACTTAGGCTTAACTCTATGCAATACTTTCATCATATCAAATGATAATTTATATATGATTAACAGAATATTGAAGGAAATGTTTTTTTCTCCTAATCACATTTATACAATCAACATTTATAATGTGGTTTTGAAAAAATCTTATATCAGAATTGCTTCCCTGTTTGTCAGATGTTCCTTCCTGAGGTCGTACCAATACAGACTACTGTGTTTGCCCTAGGCAACAGGATTTCATTCCCTGGTGCGTCAGTGGGAAAATGTGCTCATTACTGCAAACATATCTTATTAATACTTGTGGTCCAAAGTGAAAATTCAAGAAAATGGGACTCAGAATGCCTTCATTCTCTTCTTTGCTTCGTGCCTTTGGAAATCTTTGGGAGGCCCAATAGCACTAGACAGAACATTGGAAAGCAAAATTATCTGTGAGGTTTACAGCCTGATTTTTCCCAAGTGGTGCTTATGTGAACATTTGTAACTTGTGTTTTTGTGGGTGTTGAACGATCTCTGGATTTGCAGGACAGGAGCTGTGCAGAGGATTTGTCTGTGGCGGGTGCGTTCAGCTTGGGTTACCTGCTCCAGCTCACCCACACAGCCCCACCACACACATTCACTGTCAGACTGTCCCAGCTCTGTCACTTCCAACCTGTTTGCTCTTGGGCAAGTTCTTTAACCTCTCTGAGCCTGTTTCCTCATCTGCAAAAATGAGGAACATGGTAATTCCTTCCTAACCCTGAGAATTAAAAGAGATAAACTTAAATGATAAAATCAGCATATAAATGCCTGTCTTTAAATTACTGCAACTTAAAACCTTCCAATCCATGTGGTGTCTTCTTGAAATAATAGTTATATTTTGGTTAATAGTTGAGATTTAAAAGCTTATGCCTAAATTCAGCTGACACACCTTGATAAATTGGTTATAAATTTTGAAACCGGCAGCATTGATCATTTTTGTTCCGGGCTATCTTTTCAAGGCTATTTATAGACTGAACAGCCTTGGATAGTAGTGATTGTCTCTCCCTGTGAATCCAAGGACAGGTTTGCTTATAGCCTTGAAAGACATGGATGGTATCTCCCCCCACAGTAAAAGATTTGAGTTCCTTACCCTCAGAGTTCTCCATCTGTAACACAGCCCACTGGAGCACCAGTATCAGCTGGTCCTCGTTGTGTCTCTTTATGTGGCCAAGTGAGGCTCAGGGACTGGCATCAAATATGCTGATGCTCATGCTGCCTCCTGTACTCGGAGTGTTAAAGACCCTTTTTCCTGTTGTTGGAGGCTCATATGTTCCACCAGCATCCAGGAAACTGTGTCAGTCTAACTTGTTACCTTGCAAATAAGGTAAAAATCGAAAATCTCAGATCCTTCACAGTTTATACTAACAGCTTTATTAAGATATAATTCACATACCACAAAATTCAAAAATTTAAAGTGTACTCGCCAGTTGTGTTTAGTATCTTCACAGAGTTCTGCAACCATCATCAGAATCTAATTGTAGAACATTCTCAAAAAGAAACCTAATACACATCAACAGTCATTCCCCATTCCTGTCCTTCTCCCCCTCTCCCCGGCTGTGTTGGGTTGGTTAACACCTGAGGGGGAGGGTAGAAGCAGGAGAGCAGTTAAGAGACTTTTGCGGTACTCCAGGGGATAAACGATAGTGGCTTAGACCATGCTGGCAGCAGTGAAGGTGGTGAAAATTGTCTGAATAGAAGATACATTTTTTAAAGTAGTGCCAAAAGGATTTCCTGACCAATTGCATATGCCAAGGAGGATTTGCTGATGGATTTTCCATTAGGTGTGAGAGAATGAGATGAGTAAAGGATGAGTCTGCGGTTTTTGGCATGAGCGACTGGAAGGGCTGAGTTGCGGTTAAGCGAGTTAGGGAGGACCGTGGGTATAGCAAGTTTTGATGAGGAGGAACAGGCGTTCAGTTTTGAGTATGTTAAACTTGAAATGTCTATTAGACATTATGGCAAGATTGAATAGGCAGTATGTATTCAATGGTATTCTAGAGCTCAGATGAGAAATACTGCCGAAATGTCTGAATTTGAGGATTTAAAGCTGTAAGACTGCACGAGATCACCCAGGAAGTACATGAAGACCAAGAAGAGAAACAGCTCTAGAACTGAGCCCTGAGGCATTTCCACCTTTAAAGCTCAGAGAGATGAGGTAGAACCAGCAAAATCAAAGAGCAAACACACAGTTTTGGACAGAGAGTTTTCTCACAGGAATATTGCAAGCATTACATTTTTCTTTGTTGCAGGATGTAAAAATAATCATTTGGGAAATGTGCACTCAGACCTTGGTGTGATTTATATAATAAACAATGGACTATTTGCTAATTCCATTTGATTACTATTAAAACGAAAATGTTCTTTGTTATTAAAAAAGCAATATCAGGGGAAGGGGCTCCAGGCTCATAAAGGAGAACTTGATTAGGGTTTTCCAGGAAAGGTGTGGAAGCCCAAGCGTTGCTATACATTAAACAAAAGCAAACAAACTAGTATATACTGTTTTATGTCCTTCAAGCTCCACGTTCCAAATTGTCATATCAGATCTTATATGCCATATATTCAAAGATGACTCACAATGGTACATTCTTGAAATGATATCTAAAGGATAAACTCTGAATTTAGAGACTTGCTTTGAAAAAATTGTATGATATAAATTATTTAATTATTTTTTTCATTCTGGCTTTTGGCTGCATTGGTAAAACTTTGAAAGACATTTATTTATTTATTTATTTAAATTTATTTTTGGCTGTGTTGGGTCTTCATTGCTGTGCACAGGCTTTCTCTAGTTGCGGCGAGCCGAGGCTGTTCTTCGTTGAGGTGCGCAGGCTTCTCATTGTGGTGGCTTCTCTTGTTGTGGGGCACAGGCTCTAGGCGTGCGAGCTTCAGTAGTTGTGGCGCATGGGCTTATCAGTTGTGGCTCGCGGGCTTTAGAGCTCAGGTTCACTAGTTGTGGCACACGGGCTTAGTTCTTCGCTGCATGTGAGATCTTCCCAGACCAGGTCTCGAACCCGTGTCCCCTGCATTGGCAGGCGGATTCTTAACCACTGTGCCACCAGGGAAACCCCAAGACATTTATTTTTAAGTACAATTTCATTTCTGTATCTTACAAGCCTTGCCAGTCAAATTTTACATATTGAGGAAAAAAAAAAAAGCACCTGCCACGTCATTCATATTAGTTCCCCTCCACCATAATGTGCCAGAATTCAAGAATTTTTTTTTTTTGTAAAACTAGGTTTGGTGATGCCAAACATCTGGGTGAAACGGAAAAATATTGTTAGTCATCAGTGTTTATTACTACCTTGATATTTGGTGTCATGGAAATGATAAATCATAATTAGCATTACAATTTGTCAAACAGATGTTCATTGAAATACAAACACAACTCATTCTACAGCTGGAAGGACATTTTAGATGATCCATAATTGTTCATTTTCTTCTCAGAGTTAAAGAGAAAAACACTATTAACATAATCCATCCAATGATGTATAAAGATAAGGTATATTATTTTATAAAAGAATTTACACTAAAATGATAATGTGTTGAAATTAATTTAACCTGTTGTGTTTTAATGATATTAATGACTGAAAACAGCAGCAGGCAGAATTATAAATTACATTTAAGGTTCAAGATTAGTGTATATTTTTGTCAGATTTTCTTCTTTTAAATCTAAGTTGTTTTTTTTTTATAAGTGTCATTGACATAGTAAAATCCTTTCCATCATGAATGATTATTTGTCTTCAGTGGGCTACAAGTATTTGGTTTGACAAGTGAAAAGATTTCTCAAGTAAACTATCTTTGGTTGCCAGTTTCTTTCTTAAATGTTTAATATTTCCCAACAGCCTTTGTTGTTAAGTCTTTAGGAATGCTAGAGCTGTAAGGAGCCCTGTAATTCTGGGTGGTGGAGGAAAAATGTGGATAGGCTTTGCTAGCTGTACCTTTCTCTATTTCAAATTTTAATTTTTTAATTTCTATCCTGACCTTTAATTCTTGTGACTTATTTTTCTTTTCCCCAATAACCTTTGTTTTTGAAATAGTCTTCCTCCTACCACTTAAAGAAAAATTTCAGGAATAAAGAAAAACACAAGGACTATTAAAATGATTAAGGAGAAGGCGCTATTGTTATAAATAGAACACTCCAAAATAGGTATTTTGAAAGAGCAGCATTCATTTGAATGTATGAACTCTGGAATACTTATTTTAAAGTTATTCACTAGTTTGTTGACCTACATACATATTGTATTTTTATTTGAAGAAGAAATGGTATTGCTGGTGGTATATGTGTACTTCTGTAGACATTGTATAAATTGATAATGATATTTATAAGACAATGTTTTCCTTTCTCTTTGTCAGTGCCATCATTTCTTAAATATACTACTGGTAGGAAAATAGGGATTTATAATTGTGCAGGAAGAGATTCAGGTAAAAACAAGGTGGTAAATTAAAATTGAAAATTAGTTCAATTTTATTTAAAATATGACATACTTTTGAGACCCAGTAAAGGGACTTTAAAGAATCTGGGGTATAGATGCAGCAGTTAAGAGGAAGGACTATTTCTCCTAAAGTAAATTACTGGAGGATGGAAAGGTCATGAGATAAACCAGTGAAAGAGCTTAATTATGGTAGAGAAGAAAGAGAAACAGAAAAGAAGGTGGATTATCAGGAGAGAAGGGAATGAATATTGATCAGATTTTCAGAAAAATCTACAAATAAACCCCAGTCCATTCTAATGCAGTCATAGGCCCCATATTTTTTCAAAACCAGCTCTAGTGCATTGTGAATAAAGGTGGGCTTTGGAGCATGGCCGTTGTGGTCCCTGGGCCTGGGCAATGGAGTGAGATGACTGGGATAAGAAAAGTCTATATGTCGTCTTTCCACATAGGTAATTAGCCCAACAGGATGCCTATAAATAGGATTTCAGAGATTCTTACTTGTGTCTCTCAAAAGACTGCCATACCTAGGCAACTAATAAGGAATGACATCTCCTATTAATGAGTCTATATTTTTAATAAGCACTTGATCAGACAGAAGATGGAAGGGATGCTGATAGTGTCAGGATACGGGAGGCCTAGAGACAAGATACAGGGAAGTCTGTGATGAGAGAGAAAAGGTAATTTTGGAAATGGAGAGACTGGAAGCATTGCATTCTGGTCAGTGAATATTCACTGGACTTACAGTGTACCTTTATTTCAAGGAAGGAAGTTCACAGCTGTTAGAACTACAAAAGCAACATATCAATAGATAATCATGACATATGCTTATTTTTAATATTTTATAGGTATCATTATTATAAACTATCTCAAAAAAGATTAATGGCAGCTTTTTATTTTGGAAATAAACATAGTAAGAGGAAAAAAGAAATGAAACAGTCTGGTTGCTGTTTCTCATTGGAGAAACAAACAAAAAAATTCTTAAGCCCAACAGTGACATTCATAACAATTTTCTTAATTTAACTCCTTTTCTTTTTTTCTAAGGAGGAACCGTTGTATTTTTATCATTACTAGAAAGGGGGGCAGTGCCTAAACAGCCTATTATAAATTCTTCTAGGAAAGCGTATTACAAATAATTTAAAACAAACCTGATTCTGTGAACTTGGCAGCAAATGTGTAACAGAAAGCAGTTCAGCCCTGGCCCCTAGATGATTGATTAAATTTTTTATTCCCTTTACCTTTCATTCACGCCATGTTTGTCAGAGGAGAGAGAAAAGGGAGTGTTGCAAAACAAAATCCACTTTAAACAAATAACAGGATAATGATCAGTGACCTTGAATCAGCCGTTTATTCGTTTTTCTCAAGTTTGAATGTTTCTGAATATTCGCTATTCTGCATGGGTTCCTGCAGAAAATGAGACCCTGAATTTCAGCACCCCCCCCACCCCCGCCAGCTAACCACAACACGTGCTGTATTTGAGCTTCTTTGAGGGCATGGCCCTGCAGCTTCCTGTGGTCAGTGTGAGTCCAGCAAAGGAACAAGAACACTGTGTACTCGGTGAATCTACAGAAAACTTCATCTTCTGTTTGTGTGGGAGGAGAGGTCCCTTGGTGCATTCTGTTTCTTTGAAGGGACTAGAGATCTGTTGGTGCCGTACAGATGTCAGGAGTGCAAGGAGCCAACATCTTATAAACCTAGTAAATAAATGATTATGGTCCAATTCTGTACAGAATAATGGTAAGAACCTGAACTTCGGCTCCTGTTGACAAGGATCATATTTGTTCTTGTTGTTCAATAAAGCATGTAAAATTAACACCTAACCTCTTAAATGAAAAACTTCCTTAAAACCTTGATATTTTCAAATGGTATCTAGTCATCTGTGCACATCACAGTGCTGTGTTGCAAACCTGGTGACTCCAACGAAATTTTAAGTATGACTGCACATTTGTAGAGAGTCCCTTCCTGTGACAGATCCTTTTCCTTTCCATCTTTCTCTTCTTACAAACTACTGCCCAGTTGTTGGTAATTCTACAGCCTCCTCTTCCTGCAGTCCTTGTGTTGGCACTTGGTCACCTACTCTGTCCTCAGGCCCAAAGGTTGTCATGTCAGGGGATGGGAATATAAGCCATCCCCAAAGCAACAGTCCCAGCCTGGAGCTGGAGGGGGATTGAGCTAGAAAGTCCTCTGATCATTCTTTCTCTTAATTGCTTGTGTGAAATTGTTCTGAGGCTGTCCAGGTTGCTGATAGGTAAAGAGGGCAGCATATTCTGCTTAGCAAAGAGACACAACTGTTTGTGTTAGTTTTCTTACTCTTTCAAGAGTAACAATTAACACTTAATAGTTTTTCCTGTATGCCAGGCATTTTCTATTCAGGTTGCATGAATTATCTTTTTTCATCTAGCAGCAGCATAATAAGTAGGTATTATTATTATTACTTGCCTTTTACAGAGGAAACTGAGGCACAGAGATATTAAGTCAATTGCCTAAATTCACACAAGTAGTAAGTGGCAGAGCCAGACTTTGATCCCAGGCAGTCTGCTTCAGCATATATGGTCTTCAACTGTCATTAACTATCTGAACACACACAACACGCATCCACACATACTATCATACAAAGCACCAGAAAGGGTATTAGCCCAAATTAGAAAAGCATATATGTACAAACATTTTTGTATTCTTACATACAGACTCATCGGTACTCAGATTTACAAGCCCACTGAAATAAAAAGCCCTCAGTTATCTAAGTATAAAATTTTGTTCCACAAAAAAAACCAACTTATTTTATAATTTTTTTTTTTTTTACTCTGTGCAATGAAAAATCTCAGGATTAAAGAGGTAAAACCTGTAGTTTCTTCTTACAAAGCTAGGCTAGAGACCATATTTAAAGTAATTGAAAACATGTTTTCACTTGAAAGCATAGAAACTTGATCAACTGTGGATGGAGAGTTTCACTCTAAAGATGAAATAAAATGAAGCAGGGCAAGAATAAAAACCATAAGAGGTGAGTGGAGAATAAGCAAAGATATGAAGAAGACACCAAAAAATTAATAATGTGAAAGCAAAAAAAGAAGAGAGAGAAAGGTGGCAAAAGAAGGGAACATTCAAAGGAAGAGCCTGCCCTTATATTGGTGCAAGAGGGCAGTCGGGGGACACATATCAGAGGGTGGGGTACGCAGCAGTCAGCTTGCACACACATAGGTCAGGGATATCAGAAATAACGCCGAGCCTAGAGGGCATGCTCACTCTTGAGGACCTTGTGCTATGTTCAGACCCCTCTCTAGGTATATATTAGTATGTCTTGATCATTTAAAATCTCTGACATGTCGTTTGAAGTTGAACCTTTCTGAATGTTAAATTAGTTGAGATTGCCAATGACCATCCCCAAATGGTATTCTATATAAATGAGAAAAATCAAATTAATGTGTTTTTACAGCTTTCATTTAAATACTTGCAACACACACACTCCCTTCTCTCTGAGGAACTCTTGAGTCAGAGAATGAGAATGAGAGACTGCATTTCTTTTTCAAGTACACATCTAGGTTTTGTTCCAATCGAATGACACAGGATCTGGCACTGTATTTAGACCTCTTGCTCCAAGATTTTATTTTAATTTTAAACAAGTGTTCCCACACAGGGACTGAAAACAAAGCAGGAAAATGTTGCTTAAGTTTTCCTTTGTGTTGTTATTAAATGTCTTTCAAGTGTACTGATTGTTCTATCCTACTAATGTAGGTCATTGTACCCTCAGTTGCTTTTTTTCAATTCAGAACTGTCTCTAACAGCTCTCCACAATAAGGAAGAACATGTTAGTTTCACAGATATTTATTTTTGGTATTAGCACGTTATTTTCCCCTTCTCTCTATACCTTGAGATTTTAGTACTTCCTACTTAGTAGAATTTGCCGTAAAGTTTAAATTAATTTTTTTTGCATACCAGCACGTGGTTTTCACTTACTAAAATGCTTAAGTACTAAACCTGTCATAACTAATTTCATTTATTATGATGTTAGTAAGACCTTAGGGGTTGGTTCTTTTCCGAACGATTGGTGCTTTAGCCTTCGATTCTTGGACAGGTTCTGGTTCTGATTTTGATTAATGTAGAGCTTTGCTTCCATTTACCAGGAGGTTCTCTACTGATACGGATCAATGCCAGGAGTTGTTGATGAGGTCTGCGGCGATCCCTTGCCTTAGTGATCCTCTGTGCTTTAATATACTTCATTCTTGCCCCTTTGCAGGAGGACTGGACACCATCTGACCTGGGGGTGGGTGCTGAGTGGTGACCTGGGGCATGGTAAACAGTTTACCCAAGGAAGTCTAGAACAGATAAAACTAGTGGGATAAACCTGACACAAATTCATGAAGAAAAGCCAAGAGGTGGGGAAATTGAACAAGCTAGATAATTCCAGAGGAGCAAGAGCAGGATAATAGAGAGAAAATGAAGTTAAAATACTGGTGTCAGTCACAGACAGGTTTTCAATGGAAGTAAGGCAAATAAATAATGGAGAGCGTGTATGGAAAAGATTGTCTCACCAGTGGTGAGCTTAATGTTGCTAGAAGTCTTCAAATAGAGCCTAGATGACCAGCTATTATTCATTCAACAAATGCTTATTAAACCCCTATTCTTTGAGGTAGTGAAATGGTGAGCTGAGGAACTCAGCCAAAGAAGTCAGACTAGAATCAGAACACATCTTGGCTCTATGAACTTAGCCATCCTTGTTAAAATTTCAATGTCTATTTTCTCTTCTTAAAAAAGGAGATAATGCACCAATTTCATGAGGTTGTTGTAAGCATTAAGTGAGTTAATACTATTTGAGTTAGTACACACAGATTATATGCAAGAGTGTCTGGTATCCAGTAAGTACAGAATCCTAATCACTGTTGTTTTTAAGAGTAAGCTCCTGTATATTGCAGAGAAATTTCTAAAATAACTATGAGGTTGGAATAGGTAACTACTGATTTATTCTCTTAATGTCTCTTTAGTTGAGACACACCCAGAACAAAATTTGAAGCAATGCAAATGTTTGAGGAGAGTTGAAAGAATTTTTCTTCTGGTAATTTTTCCCTCATGGTCTGCTCTGAAGCAACTCCTCTTAGATTCTTTTCTTGCTGTGAATTTCAGATGATATCTATATCCCTATATAGTCTTAGCTGGACAGCACAAAGATTTAGTAATGACACCTGCATTTCATAAAATTTAAATGAGACGCTCCCAAAAGAGATTGATAAAACCTATTTTGACAACTCTTCTTTTATCCATGCAAATATTGTATACTTTAATGGGAGGAAGAAAAGCACAAATGATAAATGAAAAATTCACAACTTGGAGTACTTTTAAAAATTATTATTTGAAAATAATTATAAATTTTTAGATAGATGTAAAATGAGGTCACGTGTCAAGGTCCTTTCTGAGGGAAAAAAGATATTTACATTTAATAATTATTCCCTTTTTTTGAAAATTTCAGGAACTTAATTGTCATTGTTTCTTTCATACATCATGACCAGTGGGCTCTTCTATTCAGTTATGATGGATTACATGTCACTCATCTGGACATGTTTCAGATGAAACTAATCTAAGATCAAAGGGCTTAGAATTAAATGCTTTGCTGGATTGCTTTGACTTGTACAAAGCAAGAACACCACCAGAAGCTTTTTGAAAGAAGGACCATACCAATTTTGAAACTTTGAGAAAATTGGAACTCCTAAAGCAGCTAAGACTTTACTTCTATTTTTAATCTTTCCAAACCACTTAGCTTTTCTGTATGTTAATTCCATAGGATTTAGAAAGCACTGCCGCATGAAATCTGGTATTCATACAAAAAAATGAGTAACTCTGAATAACTCTGATATAGAGAGTTAGAGACAGAGAGAGAGAGAGAGAGAGAGAGGTTCTCTTCTTTGACCAAGAGAGAAGCTACACAACCTTTGGAGCACAATATTTTAACTAGTTTCACTAAGAGAGGAGAAAAAAAAAACATAAGATGACAGATACTCATTGAAGAAAACTGATTTTCTTATTCTACTGCAGTTTATTAATGACCATTGCTTTGACAGTGATGAATCTGTGTAAATATTTCCTGGAAGGAAAAGTTTTCATCCAGGAATAACAAATTCAAGAATTGTAATTCTAAAGAACAGGAGGAAAGCAATCTAAGTTTCAGGGGCAATCGGAGCTAAGTAGGTGTCAGAAAGGAGACATCTTATGGGAGTCTGAAAGACCTGTTAAGACTAAGCTCAGGGTACAGGTGTCAGTGATACAGTCATATTTGTTAAATAGTTCATTAGGCTGACATTTCCTTACATTCTTGGAATAGATTAGTTAAGGAAGTTAATGTCATTCACAGTCTTTGACATTTTATATGTTAAAATATTACTTTTCCAGCAGCACAGCAGTCATCAACCATGGAAGTATAATCGTTGTTTTGGTTGGGCTTATAAACTTCTGATGATAGTGTGATGTTTATTAAGGACCTTCCAAGATAATTCAGTACACTACACTCTGCATGAAATGAAAATCTTTCCAGTTCTGTTAAGCAGGAATACTGAGGCACCTAAGGATATACAAGTATATTGCATTATTTTTACATTCAAAAATGGCTCTATTAGTGACTTAAATAATTTTTGGATGATTTATCCAAATGTTAGGTCTACAGGAATCTGCCTGTAATGTTTTTTAGGTACTTGAATTATTACACCTCTAGTACGATTTATTGAATTATGGCAAATAAAATTTATGCTAAAATTCTTGATGTACATCTAATAAATGCAATTAAAAATATAGGTGAAATATATACAAAGTCAAAATTTAAATGACATACACAATTCAAAAATTGTGAATGTTTGAAGAAAGAGTTAATTCGTTGGAAATTCTATCACAGTCTATAATATTTGGGCACTGTTAATGATTTACTCATTCAACAAATAATTATTGAATCTACTATATGCTACTCACTATATTAATCACTAAGACTATATTGTAACTAAGACAAAGTTCCTACTCTCATTGAGCTTACAGTCTAGTAGCAGATATAAGCAAGTAAATAGGCAGTGATCACAGCGGAGCTCAGAGAACTCATAGGAAGATCTCCTAGACAGGACATGGAAGTGTTCATGGAAGGAAGGAATTGACATCTTAGCTGAGACCTGAAAAGTATAAAGTATATCTGTGCTACTGGGAGCAGTAGGGAGACATAAAGCATGTTTGACAAAAGGCCCAAATATGAGATAGATCATGACACAGAAGGGAAAGTGAATATGATTCAGTGACCTGGAATGTAGTAAGCATCCAGTAAATATTTTTGAATGAATGAGAGACTGACTGACTAAATGAATGAATGAGAAATATTGAAGCATGAAGAGGTGGTCTAGAGATAAAGCTTTGTAAGCATGTGTTTTAAGCCCTCAGAGTATTTCATTTTCTGGATGTACAAATGAACAGTATTTGAATTAATAAAAATAATCATAAAACAACAGTCATTAGTTAGAGGAAATAACCAAATGTGAGGAAAAGGAAAATGAAAAGAGGACTTCAATAAACTGTGCCTGATATAACTGGAAATAATGGACTAGAAAAAGATTCATTTTATAATACCCCATTTTCTCATTAAGAACCTAAAATTTCTTGATAGGGAAATCTCTAGTCTGAAATGTTTAAATATTTTATTAACTTGTATTATAAATGACATATTAGGTAAGTTTTATTATTTAATATATTTTTATTACCTATGAATTTTCATACATTCATGAATTTTCATATTTTTGAGACTTTAAAAATATTGCATTGATTTGGAAAGGTTTTAAAAGCTGCAGTGCAACTTTTCTGACGAGGTAAGAAAGGTTATTTTTCAATAATTATTCAGTTACATATAATAAAACTAATGACAATCCATAAAGATGATAATACGTTTAGTAAAAACTTTTCTTGTAGAAGCAAGGTACTCTAATTGTTAATTAACTTTATCGATAGTTATTGCATGCCCATAGTGTTTAAGGAACATACTCTATAATTTAAATACTCTATTGTGTTTTCATGGACTCTTGTGTGACTAATAGCGTATCCAATTTATTGGTTGGATTATGAAATAGTCAGAATATGATTGAAGGAACTAACCAATGGATAAGGTCCATTTTGCTCTGGTTGAAATTAAGCTGAATAGTTCTTAAGTTGAAACACAATGTCTTATGACCTTTCTATGTCCTTATCAGCTGAAAATAGCCTGTCAAAATGAAACTTAAAGTTAACTAGTGTTTAACTAATATTAACAAATGTAGGAGACCTAGATATAAGGAAATTGTGGATCAAAGCTGTTAATGCCTAATTTTCTGTAAATCAACTTAACCCAAAATGCTTGGGTGGAAAGTGATATGAAGGATTACTGACTTTAATTTCATTCTGTGTAAATACCATACTCAAAGATTTGCTCATATAATAACAGAAAAATCTGATTAATTATTCTATGAAATTGCTTTACAGGTAGGAAGCTAGTTGAATATGCTAAATATTTAGAATTTACATAAGTTTCTTTATTCAAAAATTTTTACTTAGCACTCAGTTATTTTTAGATATTATCCTGTGTTCTGGGGATTATGTCAGTTAACAAAAAAGATAAAAAATCCCTGAACCCTTGGGACTTATGTTCTAGAGAGTGGAGAGGAATAATCAACAAAGCAAATAAATCATATTCACGGTATGTTAGAAGAAAAGTACTGTGGAGAAAAATGAAGCAAATAGAGGAACTTGTGAGTGCCAGGATGAAGTTTGCACTGTAATTAGATAGTCATGAAAGGATTCACTGAGAAGGCCTCGTCTAAGCAAGGTTTGAAAGAAATGAGAAAGTGAGCATTGTAATATCTGGGAGAATAACATTCCAGGCAAGGGATCCCAAGTTTAAAAGCCCTGAGGTAAGATCCTATCTCACATGCCCAAACAAAGATGGCAGCCTGGCTGGAGCAGTGTGGATGAGGCAGAAAGTAGGAAAAGAGCTCCAAAAAGTCATTGTTTTCTCCTTTGGCAGTATTAAGGGGTAGGAGTGGGGCGGTGACATTGCAGATAGTATAGGATCTCATAATTCATTGTAAAAATTTTGGCTTTTATTGGTAGTGCAATAGAGAAGCATTGGAAGGTCTAAAGGAAAAGCATGACATGACCAGAGTTATATTTTTCAAGGAACATTTAGAGAGCTCCCTGAAACACGTTGTCCTCAACAAAATTTGCAAGCCAGTTTTTGAGGCATCAAATTAGGAGGATAGAATAAAAGCTTTTGCTCACCTTCAGGAAATAATGACTTTTGTATAGTTTTCTAATGATGAATGTGATTATGGTATGGGGTTTGAGATGGGAATGGACCTCTTTTGCTATGGTTTACACTATTTTCATAAAGTTGATGGCCACCTTTTACCTTTTGTGTGTAACCTATTGAAGAGGAATCTCTTGGCAGAAATTATTGAAGATCATCTGGCGAATAGAAGTAAAGAAAACACCGACCAACTTGCAGCATGAGTGAGAGTTGGCTTTGTTTGGTCCATAATATTTTAAATTATTAATATTAAAGTTATGATTTTTGTTTTTAAGGAATACAGAGAATAAATTGATGGAAACATTTACTAAAAACTTAAAAAACAAAAACAAAAAAACAGCTGCTATGTTGCAAACAGACCCTAAGGAGGTGAGAGTTGTGGCAGGAAGACCTGTTCAGATCCTTATTGCAGTGCACAGGTGCAAGATGATGAAAGCTCTTGGACCAAGATGGTTTTAGTAGAGGTGGTGAGAAGTGTTTGGATGCTGGATATATTTTGAAGGTAAAGCCAACAAGATTTGCAGAAAAATTGGAGGTAGGAAGACGGAAAACAAAAGCAGGCAAAGATGACTCCAAGTTGTTGGTCCTGGGTAATTGAAAGGATAAAATTATTTAATGAGATTGGGAACACTGGGGATGAAGAAAGGGAACTCATTTTGAGATATAAGTTTGAGGTACCTATTAGACAGTCACATAAATGGATCAAGAAGGCAGTTGGGTTCTGCATCTGGACCTTAGGAGAGATCAAGCCTGGAGATATAAGTGTGGGAGGCATCAGTATAGATGGTATTTAAATCTGTGAGCTTTGGTGGGATCGCTAAGTAAGTATGGATAGAACAGAAGACAAGGCCAAGGACTGGGCACCATGGTACTCCAATATTAGAAAGTTAGGGAGGAGAGAAGGTAGTAAGTAGAGAGGGAGATTGGGAATGGGTAGCTGGAGGCAAACAAAGACAGTGTGGTGTCCTGGAAATCGATGGATTAATCAATTGTTTGAAATGCTGTTAATAGATCAAGTATGGTGGAGACTGAAAATTGATCATTTAGAGGCTCCTGTTGACCACCCAGAGCCAGAGTCAGAGCCTTTGTTTGGACTGTGCTAGAAACACAGCGGCAAATTGTTGCACTGTCACCTTTTCCTAAGCTTCATACAGATCACTCCCTTTCTCCAAACGTATGCTTTCTTTTTTTTTTCCCCCATGCTGGGTAAAATACAAGTGATTAGGTTCATTTTTCAAAGTTATCATTGTGATCTTATTCTCCCTCTCTGAATTAATATCACATTGATCATGATTAGATTTAAGAGGTTCCACAAGTCTCAACCACTCATTTACATACATGTTCTTTGACCACACCTATAGATAGCTGATCTCATCCTACACATATGAAAATTATTGTTCTATCTCCTGGTGTCACCTTACTTTCAAATTGTTATACCAATTTCATTGACACACTTAGAGATTGATAAAGGGGATTTTAAAATGTTCGTCAAGTTGTCAACTCCATCCACTTCCACTACTCATTTCAAAGTTTCTTATCCTTATTAATGATCCTTAAGTAGCCTTCATTCTCCCATCCCTCCCATCCATCCACTCAGTAAACTTCTATCATTGGGGAGGCTGTTAGGAATATAGCTTTTCCAGTAATCTAAAGCAGATGTAGTAATATAAGTAGAAAAACATAATAATAAGGGGCCATTATCCATACTAGAATTTTGATTATTTGCTGCATAAAACGTCTTTAAATTATATTCTAATTATCAAAGTAAAAATGCCATAGAGGCCTTCAAATCTTAGCCATCTGCAAGGGAAACATGATTTATATAGTACCCTTACACTAATGAAAATAATTTATTTGGATGGGTAGAGTGTAATATTGATTTAGTCGTTTGGTCGTAAAAGAGATGATCTCTCATGAGTATTTTTTTTTCTCTTTGTTTATCTGTGAAAGTTAATTTCAAAGAAGAGTGTAATTTTAAAATCTAAAAAACCGGTGGTTAATCAGGCTGATATTTTCAGTTGGAATAAATTCCTTTGACAGCATGGACATGTATCCACTAACATGTCTGTAATGGAAATCATTTCAGAAGACACTAGACTGCCACAGACTTCCCACAGCCTCGCAGCAAGACAGTGGTGGTCTTGAGGAATGATACTTTTCATCTTTTTGAAGATAGACACCCTCCAGTTGTCACCCCACAGGAAATCAGGAAGTATGCTAAACTATCCAGTGGAGTTGGAATTACACAGCGAGCTTCCAGTGGAAATATCCTATCCAATATTATGATTTATTTTGAAGGAGAGTTTTTTAAAAAAGGAAAAAAAAAATGATGGAAATAAGCTGCACAAAACATGGCCAAACAGCTGTCTGGTTTTCTGTCTCAGAAACAGCTTGGGACTAACCATACTCACAAGATCTCTTGGCGGCGTAGCTTGATGAAAATATGAAAGCTGTGAGGAAAAGTATTCTTTTGCTGAAGCCTTTCTTTAGCTATCATATGGTTTATTAACGTAAATGAGAACATGTTCACCATTTTTTAAAGTTCCTGTATGTTTAAATGAGGCACTTACTGATTCCATGTACAGCACAAATACAGTTCACCATAGCATTAACGACAAATAAACCTTAATAATTTTTGGAAAACTTAATTCTAGACATGGTCTGATTTTCTCCCTTCAAATAGCATTTTTAGGAGCAGTCAAGTAAAACCTGATAAGACAGAAATTTAAGCATGAATTCAAGGGCACTGGTGAATTTTTGGATGCCACAATTAATCTGTAAGGGGAATTCATTTTAATTGCTTCATACATCTATTTATTCATTCTTTACCGTTTAATGGATACCTTCTTAAGTAGAGACGACTTGATTTTAAACACATTTCTGGCTCACCTGTTAGATGCCAGAACTGTGGAATATACAAGATCTGTCTTACTCTTAAAATTTTCTACCTCAGAGGGGGAGGATATTCAGTATTTGGAGATTTATTATTTTAGGAGACCTTGTATTTTATCATCCTCAAAAGTTGATTTAAGTGAATTTATTCTCTACTAAGTATCCAAGGTAGGTTCAATTAGCTGGGACATTTCATATTTTTATCATGAAGCATTTTCAGTCTATTCTTTGTGGCATCAGAATTAGTTTCTCATCTCAGAGTTTGCTGTATTTATTCCTCTAGTGACTCAGTAGTTTATTGGCAGTCAGTTTGTAAAATTCTCTCAGGGATTATCTAAATGCAGAATGTTAGAAATGGAGACACATATTGCCTCTCCTGTCAAAAAATGTAATTAACACAAATGATATATTGTCTTGCAAAAGTGGATGAAAATTCCAGTGGGTGACCTCAAGTCACAGTTCCCAGTGCACTCACAGACTGTTGTGTTCCTTAATAGCTCCCAGCCCAGCACAGGACTCCTTTCTTCTTTTTCTTCTTTTATTTTTAACATCTTTATTGGAAGATAATTGCTTTACAATGGTGTGTTAGTTTCTGCTTTATAACAAAGTGAATCAGCTATACATATACATATATCCCCATATCCCCTCCCTCTTATATCTCCCTCCCACCCTCCCTATCCCACCCCTCTGGGTGGTCACAAAGCACAGAGCTGATCTCCCTGTGCAATGTGGCTGTTCCCACTAACTAGAACCTTTTTTTTTTTTCAGATTCCATATATATGTATTCCATACTGTATTTGTTTTTCTCTTTCTGACTTACTTGACTCTGAATGATAGACTCTAGGTCCATCCACCTCACTACAAATAACTAAATTTCGTTTCTCTTTATGGCTGAGTAATATTCCATTGTATATATGTGCCACATCTTCTTTATCCATTTATCTGTCAGTGGACACTTAGGTTGCTTCCATGTCCTGGCTGTTGTAAATAGAGCTGCAATGAACATTGTGGTACATGACTCTTTTTGAATTATGGTTTTCTCAGGGTATATGCCCAGTAGTGGGATTGCTGGGTCACGTGGTAGTTCTATTTTTAGTTTTTTAAAGAACCTCCATACTGTTCTCCATAGTGGCTGTATCAATTTACATTTCCACCAACAGTGCAAGAGGGTTCCCTTTTCTCCACACCCTCTCCAGCATTTATTGTTTGTAAAATTTTTGATGATGGCCATTCTGACTGGTATGAGGTGATACCTCATTGTAGTTTTGATTTGCCTTTCTCTAATGGTTAGTGATGTTGAGCATCTTTTCATGTGCCTCTTGGCCATCTGTATTGTCTTCTTTGGAGAAATGTCTATTTAGGTCTTCCACCCATTTTTTAATATTGAGCTGCATAAGCTGTTTGTTTATTTTGGAGATTAATCCTTTGTCTGTTGCTTCATTTGCAAATATTTTCTCCCATTCTGAGAGTTGTCTTTCATCTTGTTTATGGTTTCCTTTGCTCTTTAGCCTCCTGTGTGTTTGTACACATGCTGTGTGTGTGTGTGTGTGTGTGTGTGTGTGTGTGTGTGTTCAGTACAAAACTTACCACTCAATTTCAATTTTTTTAACAATTTTAATCTCATTTGATTTATTGCATAGGTAATAATGCATTTACAAAATACAAAAAAGTGAAAGTAGTTCTTCCTATCATTATATAGAGAGTTTCCTTATTCTTTTGTAAGGTACATATAATTCACTGTATAGATGTATAATTTATTTAACCAGTCTCACATTGATGGATATTAGATTGTTTCCAGTCTTCTGCTATTACCAAAAAATGTGGTGGGAATTCAATATAGTTTTACATTTCATTAATTACATGTTAGTGATATATATATATATATCTGTAGGGTAATTTCCCAGAATTGGAATTTCTAAGTAAAAAATTCTGTGCAATTGTAATTTTGACAGTTATTGCTAAATTCACTTTCATAAGGGCCTGTGCCATTTTACACTCACACCTGTAAGTATGTGAGGATTGCTGTACCTCTTTAGTCTTGCCATCAGGGAGTGTTATCAATATTTTAGGATTCCGACAACCTTAAAAAATGGAAAAGGTTTTTAGAGTGGTTTTTTTTTTTTTTTTTTTTTTTTTTTTGCGGTACGCGGGCCTCTCGCTGTTGTGGCTTCTCCCGTTGCGGAGCACAGGCTCC
>NC_041223.1:33978220-33980112 GCF_002837175.3 Physeter macrocephalus | reverse complement strand
GGCTCCTCCCGTTGCGGAGCACAGGCTCCGGAAGCACAGGCTCAGCGGCTATGGCTCACAGGCCCAGCCGCTCCGCGGCATGTGGGATCGGACCGGGGCACGAACCCGTGTCCCCTGCATCGGCAGGCGGACTCTCAACCACTGCGCCACCAGGGAAGCCCTAGAGTGGTTTTAATTAATGGTTCTGTTATGAGTGAGGTTCACTATCATATCAAAAGTTTAATAGCCATTTATATTTCCCTTTCTTTGAATAGTCCTCTTACATCTTTTGTCTGTTTTTGTGTTGGTATTTTTTCTTGTTGATTTATAGGAGTTCTTTAGGCATTAGAAAAATAATTCCTTTATCTGTGATAGAAGTACTTTTTATTTTATCAAATAGTTTATTCCCCATTAGAATTCTCTGCTCTCGTGAAATCCCTGTTAGAACATGTGGGCCTCATGCCTCCAAATTACCTTTGGAGGGTAATTCCTTGACCATTTCTCCATTTTTTACATGGAAAATGGCATGGTTAGATTTGATTTCTTCTGGTGTCAATTGTGCTAAAATATTTTCCTGAAAATTTTGCCATCCTGTCCAGGTTTTAATATATTTTCATAGAGTGTATTTTTCATAGAATGTGTTATATCCTTGGTAAATTTTTTGCCTTCTTGATCTATCAATTGCTAAAAAACAAACAACAACAAAAACCAGCTTATTGAAATTTCTCACTGTGCTTGGAGATTTGTGTAGTTTTTCTTGTAATGTGTCCATTTTTGCTCTCCATATTTTAAGGCTATATAATTAGATACTTTCAAGTTCAGAATAAAAAAAAAATTAAGCTCCTGATGGTTTCTTGCTTTTGTCTGATATTTTGTAACTTTTTTATAACAAGTTTTCTGGTTTCCCACTATATACTACAGTCTTAAATAATGTTAGGGCACAATAATTTTCAGAAAAAGAATGAGTGACTTAAGAATTTATAGAAATCCTAGGAAAGTCAAGTAGATGCACTGCCTTGGAACAGAGAAATATGGGTAATTGCAGTATATACAACACACCTGAAATATAAGCAAATAAATTGCATGCATATGTACTAAAGCATTCATAAAATTCCTTAATTACTTCACTGCATTCCAGTAAGTAAATATGAACTGTTTCTGCCTGACTAACTGGGAGAAAGGGAGCTTAACTTTATTTTTCTAAGAAAAATTAAACAAAACCAGATATTTAATTTTTGGTAACTTTAATTGTCAAATGATTTCCCGCATTGTGTAGATTCACATCTCTTTGATCAATGGGAGACCGAGTGCTGATGATCCGTCTCCTGAACTGCTAGAATTTACCTCCGCCCGCTATATTCGCCTGAGATTTCAGAGAATCCGCACCTTGAATGCCGATTTGATGATGTTTGCTCACAAAGACCCAAGAGAAATTGACCCCATTGTCACACGAAGAGTAAGTTACAATGAATCATACCGGAACTTGTGAATGATATGGCACCCATCATTTTAATTGTCTGTTAAATAGTTTTAAAAGTTATTTTTCAGTGAAGGAGTGAAAGACTTTGAAATTCCACCGACCTTCCTTTGTTTAAATATAAGCTCTGCCACTTATTAGATGTGTAACATTTATCAAACTTTTTAACATTTCTAAACTTTAATTTCCTCTTTGGTACAATGGAGATTGTAATGCCTAGATCGGTATCTTAATTTTGAGGCCTAAGTTAGTTTTTCGACACTGGGTAATCCATACTACTATTATAATTGGCTCTGGCGGAGGAGGTGGGGGTTACTACAGGAAGGGAATGGGCTTTGAAACATTTTTGGTTGCAGCCAACACTAAGAAATACGTTTTATATCATGACTCAGTACACACACACACACACGCACACACACACACACACACACACACA
>NC_041223.1:33977207-33978139 GCF_002837175.3 Physeter macrocephalus | reverse complement strand
CACACACACACGCACACACACACACACACACACACACACATCACATGACATCTTGATAACCTTTAATGTGCATAGATCAGCTGGTGATGTGGAAATGCAGATTTGGATTCAGTAGGTCTAGGGCAGAACTGAGAAACTGCAATTCTAATAAATTCCCAGGTGATATGGATGTCACTGTTCTGTGGACTATTTTGTCTAATTAAATAATTTAGTTTTATGCTTCATTAATGAATCACAAGGCACTGCTAGTTCAAAAGAGTGCTGCTGTAGGAAAAAAGTGATTATATATACTATTTTATTTTCCTTTATGAATTGAATATCAGGAAAAAAATGGTTATAGCATCCTTTCAACAGATCATTGAAAGTAGGAGCTAACAAGTGTTGTTTTCCAGTGTTAAACAGGAATTTGAGAGATTATGACATAGACGATCAGCCCAAGTTGCTATGAGTGATAACTGTTCTTTCTCCTATCCACGCCTCACCGTATTCACTGGTTTACTCATCTCCTTTATATGCTGCTACACAGCCAAGACACTATTACCAAGAGAGTCAATTCAGCAGTAAGTCCATAGAACAAATATATGCTAACAGCGGAGGAGAAAAGAGGATTGTAGGGAGAAACTGAGATTGTGAGAAAAAGCATTGTTCTAGAATGACCCTACTAAGTTTAGACGGTTGCCACAAATTACCAAATTGCTCAACCGGCAGGCTGAATACTGAAGGGTGGTACTTTTCACAATTCCTGAGTACCCCTCGCATGTTTTCTCTTCTCATAACTTACTCAAACCTAACCTCTCCATCATTGCAAAATAACTTTTTTTTTTTTTATTTTTACTTTTTATTTTTTGCGGTACGCGGGCCTCTCACCGTTGTGGCCTCTCCCGTTGCGGAGCACAGGCTCCGGACGCGCAGGCTCAGCGGCCATGGCTCAC
>NC_041223.1:33952040-33977108 GCF_002837175.3 Physeter macrocephalus | reverse complement strand
GCGAACCCGGTTCCCCTGCATCGGCAGGCGGACGCGCAACCACTGCGCCACCAGGGAAGCCCGCAAAATAACTTTTAAAGTTTTATTGTCCCCATGCAACACGTGTTGGATGTTTTAGTGCCCTATATTTCCAAACCTGAAATAATTTTACCTTGTCTTATATTTCAGTATATTGTAAATTGTCTTATGTAAAAGTAATCATTATTTTTCACCAATGTTTAGATTCTTCACTTGTTAAAAAAAAGATTTTTAATTATAATTTTGGCATGACTTAAACATACACACCAAGGAAGACTGAATAATTTTGAAGTGAAATTTAATCTTTCCTGACAGTATATCTATCAAAGAAAAAAAAAATCAATGGAAATAAATGTGTTCCTTTTATCATCTTTTGCAGAAAGCAGAGAGGGGGTTAGGGTGCACATCTATTATTTACAACTTCATTGTACATGAGCCTTTAAAATAGTGCAGTAAAATTCAACATATAAATATGTTTTCTGAAAGTACTCAAGTTCTGTAAACACTACATATAAATTTAAATATATAAAAATAGGATATTGAATTTTAGCTCCTCTTCATGACACAGAAATGAAGCATTGCACATTTATATTTAAAGCATATTTCCCAATTTTAAAAACACCTACAAAAGTACTGTATCAGCTTTCTGAGCAACTATCCCTGTTTGTGTCTGTATTATAAGGTGATGAAGTTAGCGAAAAGCAGACTTTTTAATGTCTAAACTAAACCTAAACTTCCTTGCAAGTTACAACAGTGTGAGGTCTAAGTATATCAAGTAAGATAAAGTAACAAAAATATTAGAAAAGATACTATACGTAAATAGCAAAAGCAAACAAAAATAATTTTAAAAAGAAATAAAGAAAAGAAGTAAATTGGAAAAGGGAATTTGTAGTCAGGGAACTTTGTGTCCACCTACTTATTCTCACTAAATGTGTGGGATTTTTTTTTAGTGTAAATAATTGGAATAATAGAACTATCTACCATAAGATGGTTATTTGGATTCCATAAGGTAATATGAAGTACTCTCACAACTGTAAAATGCTATATACAAATTAAGTAAAATTTTTAAATAGTCCTGTTCTGTAATTACAAATAATCTTTTAAAAATAGCTGAGTAGATGAAAATAATTAGAAACAGTCCTGTTAACTCAGATAGGCAAGTAATTGCATGGACATTTTAACATAATAATGAAAAAAAAGTGTTCTGCACATCTAGTTTACTTCTCACATTATGTTAAATCAATCTTATAATTCATTTCCATTTTCTTCTAGATATGGTTAAGAAATGTGTTGTTATGAGCACTATTTCCCTAAATTTGTTGATTCTTTTCAAGTCCATCAAGTAATACAGTCTGCGTATGATTCATGAACACCGATGTCCCTATAATGATAATAAAAGAGGTTTTCTTTCTTTCAACTTTTAAGAAGAATTAGTGCCCTTGCTCCCCCACCCCATAACAATTAGCTCTCAATAATAAATACTCCAGCATGGAGTAGTTGTACTGTGCAGTCCTTTGTACTGTCTGTAAGAAAGAAATTTCTAAAATGCCCACCTAACGTAAATTAGAGGCATTCTGTCCCTGGGCTATGATTTCAATGTGAGGAGTTACTGGATACTTTTGTGCACCTTCTGTCGTTCTCTAGTGCTTCAAACTAAGGATACAAGCAGAAAGCCAAGTTTTTAACTGAATGTTCCCTTTTGTTGCTTTCACCTTGCAGTGGTCTTAATAGGATTTCTCTCTGGATTGCTTTTTTGCAGTATTACTACTCAGTCAAGGATATTTCTGTTGGAGGGATGTGCATCTGCTATGGTCATGCCAGGGCTTGTCCACTTGATCCAGTGACAAATGTATGTATATTTATAGGATGCTTAGGTAAAATGAAGCTCTGAACTGTAAAATGCTTCATGAGAAGCTTTACTGACAGGGACGCTGTGAATGGGTGTCAGGTCCCCACTTAACAGAAAGCCATGCCAGGGTGAAATAGAGCTGGCAGGTAGGATGATAGACTTTGAAGGCAGCCATCACAGTATCAGAAAACAGATTAGTTTTCTTCGAAAAAGGCTCCAAACTGGTCTATATATTTTGAAACCTTTCTAGCTATGACAGCCTGCTGTATGATTTAGCTTTAGAGAATGCCTGACATCAATCAACCTGAACGTTTCTTTTAAGAATTTTCATCAAAAAAATTAATGCAAACAAATGAAAAATGTACATGGAAGTAAATCTAAATGACCATGGAACCGGAGGCTGAGGTAGGACAGGGGCAGGAAGGAGTAGGATGGAAGAGAATATTCAAGAGAGCTTGAAACCGCCAGGTCAGAACATGCTGGAATGGTTTTGGGTTGAATTTTTCATTAATGACAAGGGACTAAATGAACATAACCTAGAAAAGAAGATGAATGAGCATCTGTTTTTCTCAGTCATAAATAAACTGGTGAAATAGAAAATCATCGACTTTATAGTGTATGGAAGAAATATATTCAATAGTAAGTTCAGTGAATGTAGCTACCTATGTAAAGATTTTTTTCTGACTAAAACTGTAATGCAAATGGTATTTCTTAAATAGCATTAGTTTTCTGACTAATGCATCATAGTATTACCTCCTCGGGAAGATGCAAACCCCTGGCATATTTTTCTGGGCAAGGTTGTGGTCCTGCTTTCTTCCGGGTGTGGGCACTGTCTATCAGGGGTATTGATGAGCAGTATTTCCCAAGCTTTGAGAGCCCACGCGGCAGCTTTGGAGGGCCAGTTCCATGTGATGAAATAAGACTGTACTCAAAACACACACAGACAGGAGATTCAGGCTTGGGGTATTAGATTTCTATTCTATCCATGCCCCTCCATGCCTAGGACTCTACTCTTTCCGCTCTTCCTACACCAAATGTTAATTGTACTTTGAGGGAATCCTTCAAATGGATACATGCCACCCAGAAGACCTGTGCATCTCAGGAATCAGAGAAGGGATTCTAGTCTTCTAGACTACTTCCAGCTGGGCCTCTTCTCTCTTCTATGTCTGAGCCCAGTGATTCCAGAGCCAGCCTGGATCTCCCTCCCGAAGCTGGTGTTGATCAAATATACCCACTCCCAAGGCTGCTACCTCTTCCCTCCCAGACTGACAGGAGTTTTAGACTTTGGTACATAGTCTTGATGTTTTCTTTTCTCAGGGGAAGCCCCTCATTTATGGTTCCAAAGAATGCAGAAAGTATGCTTTTTCCCCATTTTTTGACTAGAAATCCCGCTGTGAATGTGAGCATAACACGTGTGGTGATAGCTGTGATCAGTGCTGTCCTGGATTTCATCAGAAACCGTGGAGAGCAGGCACTTTTCTGACCAAAACTGAATGTGAAGGTATGTTCTGACAAGCCAGCACCATGGGTAATTCTTCCTTTCCTGGGGCACAGGTGATATAAACATGGGCTGATTTCAGGTGAGTGCATATTTCCAGTTCATATGTTTTATCCAAGACAGTAGCTGGTAAGCTCTCTTACCCTCCTGTTTTAGAGTTTTCACGTTTTTTTTTTTTAATTTGACAAATATTTGCCCAACACCCACGAATTTACCAATGTGTGAGAATAATGAGAAATAGGGGTGAATCTGAAGCTTATAGCATAATATATAGAGAGAAATGTAAATAAACATTTAGTAAAACCTACAGGGTATAGAGATTACCCTTCTAGGGCTTCCATGGTGGCGCAGTGGTTGCGAGTCCGCCTGCCGATGCAGGGCATACGGGTTCGTGCCCCGGTCCGGGAAGATCCCACATGCCGCGGAGCGGCTGGGCCCGTGAGCCATGGCCGCTGAGCCTGCGCGTCCGGAGCCTGTGCTCTGCAACGGGAGAGGCCACAACAGTAAGAGGCCTGCGTACCACAAAAAAAAAAAAAAAAAAAGAAAAAGATTCCCTTCTAAACACGTATGTGTATAATGGTTCTGAAACCAGTAGAGCTCCAGATCCTTCTGCCTGTTCCCTTTGTAGTGCCTCCCCTAAATAGCTTAGGTAAATAGTATATAGCTCTTGAATACCCATCATCTAGTAAATGGAGAAAAACCAGAGGGGAGAGATCGTACCCTACAGGTTAGAGTCAGTTTATTATCTGGGAAAGAAAGGACTCTGATTCATTAGTTTTACTTATTAAAGGGTAGTGTTTGGGGCAGTAGCTGGGAAGAATAAGAGAGTAAAACGTAACAGAGAGAAGGCAAGAAGTCAAATTTGTGGAGAAAGAATATTTATTTTAATAATAAGCATTAATGTTTTAAATGTGTGGTTTCACATTAATAACAGTATAAAATGCTACTATTAGAAATGGTATCAGTGACAATCATTAGTATAAACTACGCTATAGTAATTATTGGACAGTGACAACCGAGAAAAAGCTGGTAATGAAAAATCATAAAACAACTGGCTATGCAAACATTTGCCGACAAATACTCATTTATACTTTAATACTATCACTTTTGAAGTTTTTCCTGAAGGGAACTACCCAAGAAAGGTAGCAGATGACTTTGTAGCCTAATATTGCCAACTGTCTCAACACAGTGACAGGGAAGCTAGAGAAACTTCTGTTTCTGGAGACCTGTTCAGGCCAAGACGAGACCTAAAAACAAAGACTTCTGCTGAACTATAAATCCAAACTAGCCAGAAAGCCCAATTCTATTGAATTCAAATATTAATATTTTAGTGAATCAGTCCTAATCACATTTTTTCAGTTCAATAGGTGTATGCGGTCACCAAAACAGGCTTGGTGGACATTTTAAACCAATACCAACCTTATATATTTATTGAATAAAAATATTTATCATGTGTCAGACAAGATAGGTCCTTAAAACTATTGAATTGTAACAGACTTTAATCATAAAATATTCCCCAAATATAAAATACATTTTCTTTTCAGTTTAAGATTCTGCCTATCCTCTCAATGTCTTGAGTCCCTTCATTTTCTGCACATACTCTTCTGCCTTTTGATTTGTGTCTGCATGCTTGTGAAGATAGGTTTTGGTTTAGAAATCACTCATTGTTACTGAGATGTATCTGAGGGAATGGGCTACCACTACCCAGTGTTGTAAGGGCAGGTATCAGATGCCCAGCCCTTGTTTTTTATCATCTACTCCCAACCCCATTCCTGACGATCCCTCAGGATCTCCACAGCTTCTCCCAACAAGAGCAGACATTCATTCCTAAGACTGAATTTAAGTTAAATGACACCATGAATATCTCTTCTCGAACTTCCTTAAATTTAATTAATTTCTCTTCTGCTTGTGGAATATCAGCAGTCACACGTGGAACTTTTGAGCATTTGAGGGTAGGGATTCTTCCTGTTGTCTCTGACATTCTATCACAAAGTTATCATGATGTAACGTTAAGTGGATCTGCAGAATCCTTTACCACTCTCCACTTGTGTCTATGTGTTTAAACAAGAAAACAGAAAGGATGGATCAGACTTATTAGCAGAGGGATGGACAAAGCAACACAGAAGGAAATTTCCACTTGCTGCTATATACATTTTTATAAAATAGTGTTATTATAAAACAATTTTATCTTTCTTTGTGGAAGAGATGGGAGGTTGTATTTCCAAACTGAAAAAATAATTTTTTTTTTTGAAATCCACAAATTAAAGATAGGGGTCTTAACCATAAAACCTTGTATAAATATTGTGCTTTTAGCAATGTATACATTCATAAAAGCTTATATGAAAATTTTATTTTCCAAGTTGAATTGTGTTCCAATCACCTGTTAATATTTAGAAAAATCCTTCTGCAACATGACAAATCCCTCTATAAAATGAATAACTGCCTTCTAATTCATTTGAATTTAATTTTGACTTTTATCAATATAGCTTATTTGAGGCAGGTTATATCTCTAAAGTGCAAAGGATATGTATTCCATTGCTAAGCCTGTACTAACAGACAGTTTCTATCATGTGTCTTGGACATTCTGTGAAATAACAAACTGCTGATGACAGAGTAAAAAATGGCTCTTTGTGAGTAGATACTATCCATGTCCTCTAAGGCTATAGATGAAAGCTGTGCAGGTCCAGGACCTTTAAACAGCAGCCAACGCTGTAGGAAAGGGCCCTCATACATGGAGTGTGAAAAGGACTGCTCCTCAGGCATCAGTCTTTACCTGCATTAGCTCATGGCTATAAGTACAGTCAGCAATATTAGTTCTAAATAATGTGAGAATAAATTTGTATTCCTCTGTATTTCCCTCTAGTTGTACTTGTAGCAGAAATCTTGACTATTTCTTGCAATATATTTTTGCAAGATTTTTGAGAATTCTTGTGCATTGTCCTAAAGACATAAAACTGCTTATGATGCCTAGTGATTTATATTTGTGACTACATGTCCCCTAGAATACATTTTGAAAACTCCCCATTAATATAGCAAGAGTACTATTTCTTAAATCAAAAGCCAACAAGCTGAAGAAGATATTTGCAACAAACAAGAAAAGGAGATAATATCCTTACTCTATGAAGAGATCTTCCATAGCAATAAGAAAAAATTTCAAAAAAACCTGTTAAAAATGAGCAGAGATCAAAACAGACATTTCTCAGGAAAAAAATATGACATAACCATATAAAGAAATTATCACACTTATTTATAATTAAGGAAGTATCCATTAAAACAATAAAAGTACTTTTTTTTAACTTACCAAAGTGTTCATTCATTCACTCAACATATGTCTGAATGCTCACCGAATGGAAAATGTTGGTAATACACAGTTTTGGTGAGCCTGTGGGGAAACAGTTTGATCCTATCTCTTGGAGGGAGAGTAATCTGACATAGCATTTGCAGAGGGAATTTTTTCAAGTTAATTAAAATTAAAATTTCCCATGCCCCTTGACTAGAAATTGCACTTGCAGGAATTTAATCTGTAGATGGACTTGGATAGCTATACAGGACATTTTATGATCCCTGTCTTTAGTACCCAGTTGCTAATACCGCTGCTACTGACATTTACAGGGCTGAGTATTTACTGTCTCAGGCGTTCTGCTAGATGATCTGCATTCTCACCACAGCCTAAGAGTTAAGCACTAAAATGACGCTAAGACTTGAACTGTCTCCTCAAAGTCACTCAGCTGGCAAATGGGGAGCCGTCTGACACCAGACCCCCACTCCTACCCCCACCTCCATTGCCCTCCTGGTAGGTACTCAGTGTTATAAAGGAGAAATCTGGAAACAATGTAATTACCCACTGTTAGGCATCTAATTAATCAAGAAGTACCCAGTGTAGCCTTAGGAAAAACATAATACCAATAGAGAAGGAGCCATGCTATTTACTGTTAGTAAAAAATAGTTCATGGGGCTTCCCTGGTGGCGCAGTGGTTGCGCGTCCGCCTGCCGATGCAGGGGAACCGGGTTCGCGCCCCGGTCTGGGAGGATCCCACATGCCGCGGAGCGGCTGGGCTCGTGGGCCATGGCCGCTGAGCCTGTGCGTCCGGAGCCTGTGCTCCGCAACGGGAGAGGCCACAGCAGAGGGAGGCCGGCATACCACCAAAAAAAAAAAAAAAAAAAAAAAAATAGTTCAGAACAGTATATAAATGTGCCCTTTTGTGGAATTAAAAAAAAAGATTGAGCTGTGTGCCGCACACAGGCCTGTGCACGTGCATACACATGCACACATACGCACACACATATACATGTGGAAATCAATGCAAGGACACCTAAGAAACTCAACATATGAGGAAGGACACTGCATAGTATATTTTTTGCCTAGTTCCCATCCTAAAATATATTCTACCCATTTTTCGATGCCTTACCCAATTCTTCCTGGGGAAGTCATTTTTCATTCCTCTGTACTCCTGTAATGTGATATGAAAAAGAAAAGGAGGAGAAGAGGAGAAGGGGGCTACGAAAACATAGAGGATGAAGATGAGGGAAGTGGAACAGGGAAAATCAATTGGGAACTTATTTATAACACATTATGCTAATGATTTTACGTGCATTTTATTTTTATTTATTTTATTTATTTATTCTTTTTGCGGTACGCGGGCCTCTCACTGCTGTGGCCCCTCCCGTTGCGGAGCACAGGCTCCGGACGCGCAGGCTCAGCGGCCACGGCTCACGGGCCCAGCTGCTCCGCGGCACGTGGGATCTTCCCGGACCGGGGCACGAACCCGCGTCCCCTGCATCAGCAGGCGGACTCTCAACCACTGTGCCACCAGGGAAGCCCTTACGTGCATTTTAAATATCCCTACCTAATAATTACTACTGACCACTTCATGTTTTATATGGAAACTGAGCCTTAGTGAACTGAAGTTCCCTACTTCACAGGACTGCTAAGGAGTGAAGAGGACACCCAAATCCAAGACTGGCACAAAATAGCATGATCTCACCACTGAGCAAACCAGCTTTCATCTTGTCCTGATACCTTGGCACTTATCGTACAGCCTTTTCTTATCAGATAACTTGAAGGGATTGTGTTAGTGGTTAGCCCTGCAGACCCTGGAGCCTGACTTCAGAGTTTGGCTTACAATACTGATTTGGTGAACTTTTACTAGTTACTTCACTTCTCTTTGCTTGAGGTTCCTAATATATGAAAAGAGGTTAATAGAGTCCGTAAGTCACAAAACTATTTGAGAATTAAAATCAGTGGTAATAAATATAAAACATTTAGAACAGAATGTGGCATAAAAAAAATCCCTAAGTTTTAGTTATGATTAGTAGTAAAAGAAAGGAATAACATTTGACTCTTGAACAACATGGATTTGAACTGCAAGCGTCCACTTATAGGCGGATTTCATTCACTAAATGCAGACAACAGTGCTACAGTACTACACAATCCGTGGTTGGTTGAATTGGGGGATGAGAAACCAAGGACAGGGAGGGCTGACTGCAAAGTTATACTCTAATTTTCCATTGCGCAGAGGATTGGTGCCCTTAACTCCTGCATTATTCAAGGTCAAGTGTATATACTAAGCATCCTTTTTACCCGTAGTATCTAACACAGAGGTTCACATATAATAATTATTCATTACAGATTACATGGATGTTAATCATTCAGTACCATACTTCAGTAATTTGTTTGTCATAATAGGAAATTGTGGGGTGAATTATATGAAATATCAGTTTTATAAGATAAAATCAGTCAAATATTGGCAATTTCATATGCTTCAGCTTAATTTATGTTTTAACTATTTCAAGTTCCATTAAAACATACAAATTTATTAATGTCTAATAAATCCAAGTACTTTCTAGATACCTTTGTATTGATTATATATATATAATAATGTAGTATAATTTTCCATATGGTATAAAAATCTCTTATGTAACAAAATATTATTTTTAAATATATCTGAAATCTGAAATTAATGTTTATAAATTTATTTTTCCCTAATGCAGCCTGCAATTGTCATGGGAAAGCTGAAGAATGCTATTATGATGAAAATGTTGCCAGAAGAAATCTGAGTTTAAATATACGTGGAAAGTACATTGGAGGGGGTGTGTGCATTAATTGTACTCAAAACACTGCTGGTATAAATTGTGAGACATGCACTGATGGTTTCTTCAGACCCAAAGGGGTAAAGTATGCTTTTTCTTTCATTAAGTGTTATTTTGGCTTTTTCAGACAGAGATGTATTATAGGGAAAAATAATTTTGATAGCTTCTCTAAATAGTTGGACTTCAAATTCTCAAAGGTGACTGGAAATATTTCATAGTTGAAACTGTATAAATCTTTCAGGATGTGATATAAAATATTTCCATCTTTCCAGAAAGTCCCATCGTGCCTCGTTCCAGTCAATCACCACCCTCAGGCAAACTCTGTTCTGATTTTTAGAGCATAAATTAGTTTTGCCTCTTAGTGAGTTTCCTAAAAAAGAAATCATAAAGTACATAAAATTTTTGGTCTTCCTTTCACTCAATTTAACATGTTAAGATTTATTCATGTTGTACACATCAGTAGTTATTTCTTTTTTAAAAAAATTGCTAAGGAGTAGTCCTTTGCATGAACATATCTTAATTTTTAATCTATTCTCCTGTTGGTGGATATTTGGGTCATTTCCAGTTTTTGGTTAGCTCCTATAAAACAATTTTATAGGAGTCTTTTTGTGGTCATGTGTTATTAACCTTGTGTAAATATCTAGGAGTAGAGTACTTGTTTCATAGGATAGATATATGTTTGACTTTATAAGATACTGCCAACATTTTGTCAAGTTAGTAATACTGTTTTACATGTTCACCAAAAATGTATGTAAATTCTAGTTCTTCCATATTATCTCTATTATTTGGTCTTGACTATCTTTTTGAATTAGCCATTCTAGTGGATGTGGGTGTAGTAGGTATGGCAATTGGGTACTAGGCAAACACTAAGTCATTCCCATCAATGCTTGGTGCTACAGCAGATCTTCTGTTAGGAATTTACAGCAGATCCCATTGATTAAATTCTTATTTTCAGTGTTTATTGGCTATTCCTATATCTTCTCTTGTGAAGTATTTCTTCAAGTCAAGAAATTGTTCTTTTTTATTCTAGAAATGTTATAATTTTAACTTTTAGGGCTATGGCCCACCTCAAGTTAATCTTTGTGTAGGGTATGAAATAATGATTGAGATCTATGTGGTTCATCTGTTGTTCCAGCACCATTTTTGGAAAAAATACTTTCTCTTTTAAATTGTTTTGAGGCATTTTTTGAAAATCAGTTGATCTTTTGGGTCAACATCTGGAGCCCCAGTTCTGTTCCATGGATTTATTTGTCCATCTTTGTGCTAATGGCACACTATCTTGATGACTTTAGCTTTAATAAAACTAGAATTCAGAAACATATGTGCACTGACTTTATTCTTTCTTTTGAAGATTGTTTTGACTATAGTAGTTTCTTTACATTTCCATACAAATTTTAGAATCAACTTCTCAATGACAGAAATATTAGTTGGGATTGTTGTATAGAATCTAAATGCAAATATGGAGAGAACTAACACTTTAACAATATTGAGTCTTCCAGTCAATGAATATAGTATGTCTCTTCACTTATTTCTATCTTCTTTAATTATTCATATCAGTGTTTTCAGTGTAGAGATCTTGCATGTCTTTTGTTAATTTGTTAATTTTGTATAATTTCCTTCTGCCTGAAGGACTTCCTTTAGCTTTTTTTAAAAATAGGGCAAGAATTGATGGAGACAATTTCTCTCAGGTTTATTTCATCTGAAAATGCCTTTTTTCTACCCTTATTACTGAAGTATATTTTCATTACCTGGAGAGAGATATTTGTTTTTCTTTCAGTACTTTAAAGATATGGTATTTTCTTGGGCTTCCCTGGTGGCACAGTTGTTAAGAATCTGCCTGCCAATGCAGGGGACACGGGTTTGAGCCCTGGGCTGGGAAGATCCCACAGGCCTCAGAGCTACTAATCCCGTGAGCCACAACTACTGAGCCTGCGTGCCACAACTACTGAAGCCCACATGCCTAGAGCCCGTGCTCCGCAACAAGAGAAGCCACCGCAATGAGAAGCCTGCTCACCACGACTAGAGAAAAGCCTGCATGCAGCAATGGAGACCCAACACAGACAAAAATGAAATAAATAAAATAAATAAATTCATTTAAAAAATAAAGATACATTATTTTCTGTATTTCACTTATTCTAATGAGAAGGCAGCCATCATTTGCATTTTTTTCTTCTATATATAAAGTGTCTTTAATGCTCTGATTTCAAGATATCCTCTTTTTATTTGCCTTTTAGCAGCCAAAACATGTATTGGCAAACTATGACCTCTAGATCAAATTTGGCCCATGGCCTTTATCTATATGGCCTGCAAACAAATAATTTTTCTTTTACATTTGTAAACGTTTGGTAAAAGAAAAAGAAAGAGGCAGAGGAGAAGGAGGGGAGGAGAAAAATGAGAGGAGGGGAAAGGAGATGGAACGAAAACTAAAAGAACAACAAAAAAATTAAGAAAAAGAAAAAGAAGAATAAGATGAACAAGAACTAGGTGGAAGAGGAGGAGGAGAGAAGGAGGAGGAAGAGAAGAAACAAACCTTATGTGCCTTACAAAGCCTGCAATTTTATTTACAGAAAAAATTTTCCAATCTCAGAATTGGACCATGTGTGTCTAAATGTGGCTTTCTTTGTGCTTACCTTCTTGGCTACTGAGCTTCTTGTAATTATAAATTGAGATTTTATACCACATTTTGGAAATTTTAGGCCATTATTTCTTTAAAAAAATTTTTGAACCATGCTCTCTCTTCCCCTTTTTATGACTCCAACTGCATACAGGTCAGGTTGCTGGACTGTGTCCTATAGGTTACTGAGTCTGTGGTAATTAAAATTTGTTTTGTCCTTCAGATTGGATAAATTCTGTTTATCTGTAATTAGGTATACTACCTTTCTCCCTGCCATCACTTACCTGCTGTAAGCATATCCAGTTAATTTTTTCATTGAGATATTGTATTTTCAGCTTTTTAGACGTATTGTGTTTCTTTGTAGTTTCCATTTCTCTGCTGAAATAATCCATGTGTTTACTCCTTATGAACATTATTTCCTTTATATTCTTGGGCATATATACAGACCTGTACAAGTCCTTGTCTGCTAATTTCAATACTTGGGACACCTCAGGGTCTGTTTTTATTGACTTGCTGTTTCTTGAATAAGGACAACACCTTCATTTTTCTCCTCGTGTCTAGTAATTTATGATTTACACAGGACATTGAGGATGATACAGTGTAGAGACAAGATTTTATTGTCTTCTTCTGAAGATTTGTGAATTTTGTTTTAATAGGTAATCAACTTACTAATCACTATTAGAATGAGGAGGCTTGCTTTTGTACCTTGTTAGGACAGATTAATAAAAAGCTCAGGGTGTTTAACCTTTCCAGCTTGGTTGATAAACTCTCATTTCTGTTCACTTTATGGTGTGTAGACTGGAAAATTTTACTCAGATCATTTAGCTTTCCAGCTGTTGCTTTCCACTGGGCTCCTTGGAGTCCCCTGATTTAATGTGCAATTAAAGGATCAGTTAAGAATTGAGGGGTATTGATATGCAAATTTTGTTGTTACCCTTATATGAATATGGATCTCATCTACTGTATTTTCTTCTTTCAAATCTCAAATCCTTCTAATTTCTGCCTGCTTTTGATTATTCTCCCAAGTCCTCAAATGTTTGATTTTTATATTTTGTCCAGAATTCATAATTGTCGTTTGACCATGTGCTAGACCTATACAAGACACTGTGCCATTATTAAAACTGGAAGCTTGATCAAGCTGTTATTACAAGTTATTAAGTGAATCTGAGCCTAGATTTTGGTATTTTAACACATAAAAATACATATGCTATATTGTGTTAAAAATTCAAATCTTTCAGGTTCTTAATATTTGGGTAGAAATCCATTGTGTTTTTATGAAGATATAGAAAGAAAAGTTTTGTGCACTGAAAATTTTATAGCTAAATAATGTATCTCTATGATATTCTTAAAATTATTGCCTTAAAATCTAATTTAAGATTTATCTCCTAAATACATATATTTAAATGTTAAAACACACACACACACACACACACACACACATATACAGCAGTGCTTACTTTGAGGATTGATTAGTAATCTGATTATTTTAATAAAATTAAAAATCAAGTATAAAGTAGATGAATTTATAAAATCTCTTATGTTAGAACTTTTTCCTGATCAGCAGTCTGATTCAGGCAGATTTTACCAATTAACACAAAGAAGGATAACAAATTAAGAGGATTTGGTTTACTCAAGCTCATCATTGGAATCATAAATCATATTTGTAAGAGCTAAGAATTTATCCTAAAGAAATTTATTGCTATATGCCCACAGAGAGTTTTGTTTTGTTTTTCTTCATGTCTTGGTTTTCTCTTGGTTAGAAAGCCCTTCTCCCAATTCCACTCTCAAATTGCTACTCATACTTCAAGCTCCAGTATAAATGTCACTTTTTCTGTGAAACATTGCTTGACTTCGTTTTGTTATTACTCTCTCTTCTTTTGCCCCAGAACGCTCTGCTTGTGTGTCTATTTTATCACTTTGCACATTCTGTTTAATCAATATCTATCAAGTCTGCTATTCCTGTAAGCTTCTTTAAGGCAGAAATCAGGCCTTATCTGTGCTTTGCACAGTCATTCATGATAAGAGGTGAATGAATGGGTCTTAAACAAATGATGATTTTGAAACTGATCTGTGGATATAGTTGATTGAATTCTATCAGACATGTAAATATTTCTCTACTTGTGAAACTTTGACTTATATTAGCAAACAGGTTTTCATTTATCAATTAAACCTAGATATATACATATATAAAACTGTATTTTATGGGAGAAACATATATATATATACTTATATACACAGTTTTTTATATACAGAGTATTTTAGTATTTCCTAGGCAAAGAATTTATTTTTTTTGTTCTTATCCTATTGCATCTTGAAAATAAATATTGTATATTTCGTACATTAGCACGGTCTAGGTGTGCTTAATTAAAATATTCTAACATTAAAAACTACTAGTTGTACTGTGTATTTAATGCATGTGAGGAATCTTATGAGATGTTTTATATGTTATTCCTCTTAATTTTATTTATTTATTTTATTATTATTTTTTTTTGTGGTACACGGGCCTCCCATTGTCGTGGCCTCTCCCACCACGGAGCACAGGCTCCGGACACGCAGGATCAGTGGCCATGGCTCATGGGCCCAGCCACTCCGTGGCACACAGGATCCCCCTGGACCGGGGCACAAACCCGCATCCCCTGCGTCGGCAGGCAGACTCCCAACCACTGCACCACCAGGGAAGCCCTCCTCTTAATTTTAATTTAATAACATCACTAAAGTTTCTACTATTATCCTCATATTATCAGGAAGTAAATAAATTTCAGGAGGCCACATAGCCAGTAAGTGGACACAGTGGGATATGAGCTCAAGCCTTCCTAATTACAGAGCCTACATTGTTTTCCCCCAGATTATGCTGCCTCCTGAGAAAGTCCAATTTTTTTTTTTTTTTTTTTATTTGTGGTACGCGGGCCTCCCTCTGCTGCGGCCTCTCCCGTTGCGGAGCACAGGCTCCGGACGCGCAGGCCCAGCGGCCATGGCTCACGGGCCCAGCCGCTCCGCGGCACGTGGGATCCTCCCAGACCGGGGTGCGAACCCGGTTCCCCTGCATCGGCAGGCGGACGCGCAACCACTGCGCCACCAGGGAAGCCCCAAAGTCCAATTTTTAACGTAAATATTTAACATCTTTTTCAAGCACCAAATATAAATTTCTGTTTAATTAGCTATATCATGATCAATGTAAAAAGTTTCTGAAAAAATATTTTGGGGAAAATTTACTAAATTTGAACTATGTTGTAATAAAACAGTAAGGAAGATTTTATTATGGACTGTATATTTATCTAATATTCATATAAGCAAACATTGTTCTTTTGTTTGTAATGATAATGATACTGTGATTATAAAAGAAAGATGCATACTGAAATGTGTAGGGATTAAAAGTCTTTATTTGGGATTTTCTTTATAAACTTCAGCAAAGAATAAAACATGATGAATCATATAGCAAAATCTTGATAATTGTTGAATCTAGGTAACAAATATTTAGTAGTTTATTATACTGTCCTCTTTATTTCTGTGTATCCACTTAGATGAAATGGATTTTAGAAAATGCAAACATATAATAAAGAAAATTTCTTATATTATCATTTTCTAAATATAATTTATTATTATTTATTAAAATTTTCTTTAAAGGCTTGCTGAATTGAAAAATTTAGTGTTTTTAAAACAGAATTTTAATATTTTTGTTAGATATCTCCAAATTATCCAAGACCATGCCAACCATGCCACTGTGACCCAGTTGGTTCCTTAAATGAAGTCTGTGTCAAGGATGAAAAACGTGCTCAACGAGGTGAGAGCTATAGTAGAAGGCCGTTGTTCTGATGAAAGGACAACTAAAGCCAAGTGTGATTATTTTCAGAAGAACATGTTGCAGTAAATTTCATTCATGTAATAAATTTATTCTTTATTCTTTTTTTTTTTTTGGCTGCGTTGGGTCTTTGTTGCTGTGTGCAGGCTTTTTTCTCTAGTTGCAGTGAGTGGGGCTATTCTTTGTGGCGGTGTGCAGGCTTCTCATTGCGGTGGCTTCTCTTGTTGTGGAGCACAGGCTCTAGGTGCGCAGGCTTCAGTAGTTGAAGAATCCAGGCTCAGTAGTTGCGGCACGTGGGACCCAAAGCACGTGGGCTCAGTATAAATTGATTCTTATAGCTATCAATGTCCCCTACAGGAAGCAGTTTTAATTCATCTCAATAATTATTTTTGTTTAATTATACTTTAAAAGCAAGAAGAGTTGAATCATTTGTTTTGCATTAGTATACGTATGTATATATGTATATGTACATATATACATATTTACATATCTATATATATCTTCTAGTGTATTATAAATCTGTGGTGTATGTAATTTTTTGATGTCTTATTATTTATTATATTGCTTTGTAGCATGTATGATTTCTAGGGCGAAATGACAGTGTTCATTGAGGGATGTGTGTGCTACAATGGGAAGAGCGAATAGATGGGATCACAGACTGAGATGTAGTTAATAATACAGAAAGCAAGAAGTCTACATAAAGGACTGTAAAAGGCAGTAGGAATGAGTTAATGAAGGGAAAGAGGCTGACTTTAAGACAAAACCTTCTTTGAGGATTGAAGTTCACGATGAACTCCAAACATTAGGAGTCAAATGCCAAATTAACTCTTTGATGTAAAATGTTTGGGAGCTACTTCCAGGAAAGTTGCTTGCCAAAGTAGGAAATTCATAGACTATATCTGGAACTGTTTCTTTATATTTCTAAGACTGGATTCTTCTCTTCTGTGGAAAGACTAAAATAAATCATGGCTATGCTCTAGGCTTTTTCCCCGAAAGACCTTCTATTTAAAAGACTGGCAATATTTCTTTGGCACAGTTTAGCTTACCTGCTTTCTTTACAAAACTATTTGATTATCTGTTTAAGCCTTACAGTCTTAAATCTTAAAAGATTAAAAAATGATTATTTTAAAACTCAAATGGTGAATTATTTATGTCACTTTTCATTTTATGGTCCCTTATCTTTTTATGGTAGCAACTAAATCACATTATTTTGAGCAATGTAATTTAATTTTATCCCCGAGTTTAAAATGGTAGGTATTTTGTTGTTGAAAAAAGTGATTAAAAAAATAGAAAAGTAGAAAAATGAGTATTCAATGAAGTGGTAATTCAGCATAGTACTATTATTAACATTTGTGTGTTAACTTTACATGATGAATTTTTCCCCGTATCCGTTCGTTTCTCTGAAATCGGGTTTTAGCTCCTGAATACAGTACTCAACTTTGAATACATATTAAGATTGTTTCTTAATGTTGTATATTTTAACCAATGCTTTAATGAAGATCTCTGGATATAAATATTTTTCAATTATTTTTTTCCTCTGTGCTCTAAATTCTTTTTTCCAAATTGTGGTATAGTTGATGTACAATATTATATATGTTACAGTTGTACAAAATAGTGATTTTTCAATTATTATAAAAACAACACATGGTCAAGTAAAATTTTAACAGTAGGGAAGAGAATAAAATAAACAGCAAAGTGTCCTCTTCAACTTATTCACCCCTAGTCTCATTTCCAAATTTAATCACACTGATCCTTTCCTCCTACTAAGTTCTTTTGGAAGAACTTATCTTTCAAACAATATCTCAATAATATTCTTAGTATTTTTCATCACCATTAAATATTGCCTATTGACTGTCCATCTTGGAACACAAACATTTCATTCATATCACCTTCTTTCTACCATTCATATCTTTTTATAATTTTTTTCTTCTATGGTATTTTTAGCATGTTAAATAAAAAGTTTAAATTCCTATTTTCTGATTTATTAAAGTTGGACTTTATCCCTTGAGGTCATACTACACAAACTGAGAAAAAGACCATCCTTACATGCTCCCCTGATCTTCAACCTACTTGACAATGTCTGTCAATTGCATCTTCACCTTTTCAAAAATTGTGTAGAGATATTTGGTTCCAGGCCAATAATTAATTTTTCTAATTTTAAATTGAAAGCAATAATCAATATTTGTAATATTATAATTAGATCTATTTTATTCAATATGGGCTTGAGTTGAATAATTAGACATATAACCGTGATACATTTTTCTCTTCCTGTTTAGTCTGATGATCTCTTTAGGAAGCAGTCTCAGATGTAGTCTAATGATTTGGATTTCTTAGTCAGAATGAATAACCAGATCATGAGAAATGATGTTCACTATCTCATTGGCATTAACCTGATTACTAGAGAAAAACAAATACTTTGTGTGTGAATTTTCTGTTTCCTTAATTTTCTTTTTGGTGTAAGGTGGTTTTTTTTCCTCCATAGATTTGTAAGAGCTCTAATAGTATGTCATATTTGTTATGAACAATTTCTAGATTTTCGTTGTGTCTAATTATTATGGATAAGAATTTTTAATGTATATAATTTAAAAATTTTCATATAATCTATGAAAATTCAGAAAACCCACTTTAGCTATAGTAATGACATTATGCTAAAATTATTATGCATAGTAATATTTTTCTATTGGATTTCTTACATGCCTTTATAATCCTAAAATTCTTATCTACTCCAAGTTTAGACAAATTGTTTATTTCTTTAGTTTTTATTTCCTTTTATTCTTCCAGTTTTATTGAAATGTAATTGACATACAACACTGTTTAAGGTGTTCAGTATAATGATTTGACTTTCATACTTCATGAAATGATTACCACAATAAGTTTAGTGAACGTTCATCATCTGGTATAGATACAAAATAAAAGAAAAAGGAAAACAAATTTCCTTGTGATGAGAACTCTTAAGATCTACTCTGTTAACAACTTTCACGTATAACATACAGCAGAGTTCATTATATTAATCATGTTGTACATTACATCCCTTGTACTTATTTATCTTATAACTGGAAGTTTGTACCTTTGACCACTTTCATCTTGACCACTTGATTTCTTTTTATGATACTTAATTCTTTAATCCATCTGGAATTTATTTTGGTATATTTTATAAGAAAAGTTTCTAACTGCATTTTGTTTTTCTAATAGTCTCTTTTAATTCACATATACTTAATATTATTATTATTATTATTATTATTATTATTTATTTATTTATTTTTTGCGGTACGCGGGCTTCTCACTGTTGTGGCCTCTCCCTTTGCGGAGCACAGGCTCCGGACGCGCAGGCTCAGCGGCCATGGCTCACGGGCCCAGCCGCTCCGCGGCATGTGGGATCTTCCCAGACCGGGGCACGAACCCGTATCCCCTGCATCGGCAGGCGGACTCTCGACCACTGCGCCACCAGGGAAGCCCTATTTTTGTTTCTTTAAACATATTAAATACAGTCCCCCCCTTATCCCTGGGGGTATGTTTCAAGATTCCCAGTGGATGCCTGAAACTGCAGATGGTACCAAACCCTGCATATACTATGTTTTTTTCCTATACAGACATACCTATGATAAAGCTTAATTTATAAATTAGACACAGCAAGAGTAACAACAACTAATAATAAAATAAAACAGTTATAGCAATATACTATAATAAAGTTATGTGAATGTGGTCTTTCTCTCTCAAAATATCTTTTTGTACAAATTCCATGTCTTTTTCATTTTAACCAAACACCATGCCCTGTGGTCAAAACTTTTACAATTTGAGGTGCAACAGCAAAACTATCACAAATTTCTTTTTCCTTCTTCACAATTTCATAGATAGAAGATTTGTTCTTACGGTAGACCTTAACAACCTCAACATACAGTTTGTCTTTCTTAAGTTGAAAAATTTCACCTTTTCACTTAAAGGAAGCGTTTCATGGCTTCTCTTTGGCATATCTGAATTGCCAGTATCACTACTCATATTTTGGGGCCATTATTAAGTAAAATAAGGGTTACTTGAATGCAAGCACTGCAAAACCTTGACAGTCAGTCTGAAAACCAGTATGGCTACTAAGTGACCAGTGGATGAGATATGCTGCAAAAAGGGATGATTCACATCCTGGGCAGGATAGAGTGGGATGGTGCAAGATTTCATCACTGTACTCAGAATGGTCCTTGATGTTAAACTAATGAATTGTCTGTTTCTGGAATTTTCCATCTAATATTTTTCAACTGTGTTTGACCACAGGTTAACTGAAACCATAGAAAGTGAAACTGCAGATAAGAGAGGACAGCTCTATGTTTATTTTATAATTTGTATCTGTTACTAGTATTCTCTGCTATCTATTTGATTCTGCAGTTTGATTTTTCTGCTAAGTCTCTATCAGGGCCTTGTTTTCATGTGATTTTCATGATTGTGTGTGTGTGTGTGTGTGTGTGTGTGTGTGTGTGTGTGTGCGTGCGTACGCGCACATACCTGTGTATTTTCTAGTTTACCCTTTCAGGAGTCTTGAGTTTATATGTAAAGTTCTCTGATATGTCCTCCTAACTTGAGTAGTACCTAGAATTTGTCTTTTGTTCCATATAACCAGGCTTCATGCTCTAGACTAGTTAATCAGAATTAGTCAACTTCAGGAAAGACACTGGTTTAAGGACTGGCTTACCACTCTAGAAAGTAATTTTTTTAGTTTCTGATCTCCAGGAGGTTTCTCTATTTCATAACAGCACAAGCATTTTATATATATCTCTCTCTGCTAACTGTCTATCTTCAATTTCATCCTGCATAGTCAAGTGTTCTGAACAAGGAAGTCTTTATGGACATTTACTTCATAATATTTCCAGAAACAAACATTAATAGACGTTGTTTATTACTTGCAGTATTTCTGCATTTGGTCTCAATGTCTGGAGATCTTAACATCAGAAACAAATATTAATTTGGGAGAATCCTTCTGCAACCTTTATTGAACGGATTTCTTTTCCATTTGACTTATACATACGATTTAAAAAATAAATGTATTAATGTTAAACGATACAGGCATACCTCAGAGATATTGCAAGTTCAGTTCCAGACCACTGTAATAATAAAGCAAGTCACACTAATTTTTGGTTACCCAGTGCATATAAAAGTTATGTTTACACTATACTGTAGGTAGTCTCTTAAGTGTGTAATAGCATTATGTCTAAAAACACAATACCGTAATTAAAAAAATACTTCCTTGCTAAAAAATGCTAACCGTCATCTGAGCCTGTAGTGAGTTGCAATTTTTTGCTGGTGGAGGGTCTTGCCTTGATGTCAGTGGCGGCTGACAGATCAGGGTGGTGGCTGCTGAAGGCTGGGATGGCTGTGGCAATTTCTTAATATAAGACACCAGTGAAGTTTGCCACGTCGATTGATTCTTCCTTTCATGAATGATTTCTCTGTAGAGTGTAATGCTATTTGATAGTATTTTACGCACAGTAGGACTTCTTTCAAATTTGGAGTCAATCTTCTTAAACCCTGTGGCTGCTTTCTCAACTAAGTTTATGTAATATTTTAAAGTCTTTGTTGTCAGTTCAATAGTCTTCACAGCATCTTCACCAGGAGTAGAATCCATCTCAAGGAATCACTTTCTTTGCTCATCCAGAAGAGGCAACTCCTCATTCATTAAAATATAACATGAGATTGTGGCAATCCAGTTCCATCTTCAGGCTCCACTTCTAATTCTATTTCTCTTTTCTATTTCCACCACATCTGCAGTGACTTTCCGCACTGAAGTGTTGAACCCTCAAAGTTATCCATGAGGGTTGGAATCAACTCCTTTCCAACTCCTGTTAATGTTGATATTTTGGCCTCTTCCCATGAATCTCAAATGTTCTTAATGGTATCTAGAATGGTGAATCCTTTCCAGAAGGTTTTCAATCGACTTTGCCCAGATCCATCAGCAGAATCACTATCTATGGCAGTCTGTAGCCTTAGGAAATACATATTTTTAATGATAAGACTTGAAAGTCAAAATTACTTCTTGATCCATGGGCTACAGAATAGATGTTGTGTTAGCAGGCAGGGAAACAACATGAATTTCATTGTACATCTCCATCAGAGCTCTTGGGTGACCAGGTTCATTGTCAAGATGATCAGTAATATTTTGAAATGAGTCTTTTTTTTTGAGCAATAGTTCTCAACAGTGGGCTTAAAATATTCAATAAACCATCTTGTAAACAGATGTGCTGTCATCCAAGTAGATTTAGTATAATTCTTAAGGGCCCTGGGATTTTTGGAATGGTAAATGAGCATTGACTTCAACTTAAAGTCATCAGCTGCGTAAGCTCCTAATAAGAGAGTCAGCCTGTCCTTTGAAGATTTGAAGCCAGGTGTTGACTTCTCCTCTCTAGCAATAAAAGTCCTAGATGGCATCTTCTTCCAATAGTTGCCTGTTTCATGTACACTGAAAATCTGTTGTTTAGTGTCCTCACCTTCGTGAATTATCTTAGTTAGATCTTCTGGATAACTTGCTGCAGCTGCTTCATCAGCACTTACTGCCGCACCTAACACATTTATGTTATGGAGACGGCTTCTTTCCTTAAGCCTCATGAACCAACTCTGCTAGCTTCAAACTTTTCTGTAGCTTCCTCACCTCTCTCAGCCTTTATAGAATTGAAGAGAGTTAGGGCCTAGCTTTGAGTTAGGCTTTGGCTTAAGGGAAGGTTGTGGCTGGTTTGATCTTCTATCCAGACCAATAAAACTTTCTCCATATCAGCAATAAGACTGTTTCACTTTCTTAACATTTGTGTGTTCACTGGAGTAGCACTTCTAGTTTCCTTCAAGAACTTTTCCTTTGCATTTACAACTTGGCTAACTGGTGAAAGAGGACTAGCTTTAGACCTTATTTTGGCTTTTGACATGCCTTTCTCGCTAAGCTTAATTATTTCTAGCTTTTGATTTAAAGTGAGAGACATGCAACTCTTCCTTTCATTTGAGCACTTAGAGGCCATGGTAGAGTTATTAATTGGCCTAATTTAAATATTGTGTTTGAGGGAACAGGGAGGCCTGAGGAGAGGGAGAGAGATGGGAAATGGCCAGTCTGTGAGCAGTCAGAACACACACAACATTTATAGATTAAGTTTGCTGTTTTATGTGTGTGTGGTTAGTGGTGCCCCCAAACAATTATAATAGTAACATCAAAGCTCTGATCGCAGATCACCATAACAAATATAATAATAATGAAAAAGTTTGAAATATTGGGAGGATTATCCAAATGTGGCACGGAGACACAAAGTAAGCAGATGCTGTGGGAAAAAATGGTGCCAGTAAATGTGCTCAACGCAGGGGCAAACCATCAATGTGTAACAAATAAAATATCTGCAGAGCACAATAAAACAAAGTGAAATAAAATGAGGTATTTATATTACCAAAATAAATTCTACTAGGTCATCATGGAAGGTCCTTTTAATTTACAGTACTTTAGGGTCCAGCTTGGTGTTTATTTTATTTAGTATTTTCTCATCTGGATTCATATGTTAACTCGTTCCTGGCTCTGACACCTGCCAACTGTGCTACCTTGGCAAATCACTAAATTTCTCTGTGTCTTAGTTTCCTCATCTGTAAAGTGGGGAAGATAATAGGGTCTACCTCATATTGTTATTTTGAATGTTAACTCAATTAGCATATGTGTAGTGTGTAAGCAAAGTGTAATGCCTAGCATAAAATAAATGCTATTTAAATATTAGTCTTTATGTTTCTTTTGGATTATCTTTGTTAGATTTTTATATCATGTATTCACCAGTTTAATAAACTGAATTACATACCTCTCTGTTTTTTATATGCTCCATAAGAGTTTCAAACTTTGAAAACACTGTAAAAATTAACTGGTACTGAAATACTTTTGTGGGAATTCTTTCATCATTTGTCCTCTTTTGATATCCTTAATAAGCTTTGTCTAAGTTTCCTTTTTTTGCTTCCTTTTCTTTTTGTTTATGTTTCAAATCTACCTTCTTTCCCAGGGTGTTCATTTTGATTTATTAATTTTTTTTATAATTACATGAATTAAGTTTTAATTTATTCACATTTAAAAGAATAATGGAATATTTAAGCCTAAAAGTTTGGCTTCAGTTTTTCAACATCCAGTGAACATTGCTAAGTTCCTTTCTTACTGCTTTTAAATTCTATTTAAAAAACTATTTGATCTGCAATTGAAGTCTTGATTTTCTTTTTAACCTAAGAGTTATTAGGAGGAAATATTTATTAATTTTTAGAGTGGCTGAGTTTTGCATAAAATTCTATCTTCATGTTTGATATTCATAATTAATTTAATCCTAATTTAATGTGGCATTTGTTACAAATATGGAAGTAGCAATTTATGTTAAGAAAATAAGCCTTAAATAATTTCTGCTTTGAGAAATTGAACATTTTTGTGGATTAGTTAATGATAAGCTACAATAAATATTTATATGCCATTTAATATATAATTCAACATTATTAGATTATTCAAATTTTTGTGTTTTGCTTTTTACTAATTCATGTGTAAATATTTAAAGTTGGCAGGTTAATGTCATTCTCAGCCATTGATTTGGGGGCAATTTTTCTTTGATTTCCAATATCTTTCATTGTCTATATTTTTTTGTACTTCTAATTAGTGCTTATTTGAAGCATAAATATAATTACTTAAATTATGTTTTTATTGTACCTTTAATAATGTAAACAGAGAGCTTGTTCTATTTAATTGAATTCTACTTTGGCCCTCATTAATATTACTACAACTGTTTTTAATTTTCTATATGCTTTCCTAATGTATATTTACCTTCTTTTATTTTTAATATTTCTTGTCATTTTGTCTATTTCTTGTGAACATTACATGTACATATTTTTAATCGAAAGAGTAAGACTAACTCACTTATGTATTGTCAGTATGTATGTTTGGCACTCTTTCTGTCATTGTTTTATGTTTTCTCAGCATGATGTTTCCTTGCTTTTTTCTCCCTTCTTTTGTTTTTTGTGTTGTTTTGTTTTTTGCGGTACACGGGCCTCTCACTGTTGTGGCCTCTCCCGTTGCGGAGCACAGGCTCCAGATGCACAGGCTCAGTGGCCATGGCTCACGGGCCTAGCCGCTCTGCGGCATGTGGGATCTTCCCGGACCGGGGCACGAACCCGTGTCCCCTGCATTAGCAGGCGGACTCTCAACCACTGAGCCACCAGGGAAGCCCCCTTCT
>NC_041223.1:33867882-33951920 GCF_002837175.3 Physeter macrocephalus | reverse complement strand
TCCCGGGCCGGGGCACGAACCCGTGTCCCCTGCATTAGCAGGCGGACTCTCAACCACTGAGCCACCAGGGAAGCCCCCTTCTTTTGTTTTTTGAGTGGACTATATTTTACTGATTTGCTCTTATATTTTTCCAGATTTTGAAGGTCAATAACTTGTATTCATTTGTGTGTTTATTTTCTATTTTTCTAATCAAAGACAAGAATAAAAATTGTCTTTTGCAATTCTCTATTTAAAATGAAAAAGCAAATTTAAACGGCTATTATTTCCCTCCTCTATTCCTTTTTATCCCCCAAATATGTATTCCCATGAACACCCTCGGTCTCTTTTAAAAATTTACTTTATTGAAGTATAATTGATTTACATTGTTGTGTAAATCACAACCAAGTGATTCAGTTATAGATATATATACATTCCTTTTCATGTTCCTTTATATTATGGTTTATCACAGGATATTAAATATAGTTCCCTGTGCTATACAGTAGGACCTTGTTGTTTATCCATTCTCTATATAAATAATTTGCATCTGCTAACCCCAAACTCCCAGTCCATCCTTCCCCCAACCCTCTGTTGCTTGGCAACCACAAATCTGTTCTCTAGGTCTGTGAGTCTGTTTCTGTTTGGTAGATAAGTTCATTTATGTCATATTTTAGATTCCACATATAAGTGATATCATATGGTATTTGTCTTTCTCTTTCTGACTTACTTCACTTAGTATGATAATCTCTAGTTGTACCCATGTTGTTGCAAATGGCATTATTTCATTCTTTTTTTATGGCTGAGTAATATTCCATTGTATATATGTACCACATATCTTCTTTATCCATCCATCTGTCGATGGACATTTAGGTTGAACACCCTTAGTCTTTTTCTTTGTTGTACTTAGTGATGTTGTACTTAGATGATTGTTGTTAGGTTTTTTTTTCAAGTAGTATATTTTTATGCCCAAGGCACTTTCCCATCTTGTGATAGTCTGAGGGGGGGTATGAGTCAGTTAGAAAATATTGATATGCATCTCATCTACCATTAGGTCTGGCACCTGGGTCCTGTCATTGCAAACCTGGCTTCAGAGGGGTGAGCTGTGATCGGTGTGCCAGGGGCTACACTGGCTACCCAGACTGCAAACCCTGTAACTGCAGTGGTGCAGGGAGCACAAATGAGGACCCTTGTTTTGGATCCTGTAACTGCAAGGTACGTTGTTTATTCTAGTAATGTCCCGTTGTTTAGAGCAAAGGTCATTTTTCTTGGTTTCTCTCATATATCTGCAGGCATTAAGCAATTGGAACTTCTGTAAATCTCCATTCTCTATTCTATTGGTGGCATTCCTGTAAGTGTCTTTAGAACCAGGTTCACTGCAGCAAGACACATGCCATTTGTCTAAAAACCTACAAATACAGAAGATGTCACCTTAGTAATGTGTTATTTTATAACAAAAACAGGTTTCCCCCACTACCTATCTAGTCTGTTAATTTTAAAATACACAACACTAAAACTAGCAGTCCTTTAAATCTACTGTACACTCAAAACTACTTTAGCTTTGTATCTAATTCTGCAAATAATTCTGTCAAGGGTTTTATTCTAGATTTTTAAATAATCTTCTGAATTTGAACCCAGATAGGTCTGAAAATACCATGTTCAAAATCCTCTGTTTAATTACCAAATAATGTGAGGAACCCTAGTGGAACTGATTAAACGCTCAATATTTCCTCCCAAGAGTACTTTCAGAAATGCAACTTTATTTATTGTATACACTCAGACAATAGCTCATCGTGTTAACACCAAGGGATATATTACACCTGCAGCTTATACACATAGGGGAAACATAGAGGCAAGCCCAAGTCTAAAATGATAAAACTGATTTCCTTTAGCTATAGTAATCAGTTCCAAAACGTTCAGATCAGGCAGTGTTAGCTATATTAGCTGAGAGAATAAACGCTCCATTGAAAAAGTTAGCATTCCATACTGATGTAAAAATAAATGTTACTTCTTTTTTTTCTTTGTTTTCAAACATAGGTGGAATCTTATTAAGAATGTTTCCTTTATTAATTCATTAGTCTTCTCTAGGCAGCTATAAATTATATGCTGATAGTTGTTATATGAGTGTGCATATGTATACAAACGTTAGACCATAAAATAAGAAGTAAATATTAGTATTGATGTTGAGCGTTCATTTATTGGGACAGGAATGTCTGAAATATGAAGCTAACTACTATAATAGTTATATAATAAGTATATGTTTTACCAAGGATAATTTAGGTACCTATCTTGGACCACTGAAACAATAAAACTCCTGTCCATATAAACAGGCAGAAAGTCTACAGTCCATGGTAAAGAGTTGCCATGTACTGAAATGTAGTAAATTAACTAGATGTAGTACCTTCTATTCTAATATTATCAGAAATGAAGACTTACACTTGTAGATCAAGACTGGAGTGGTCTGTGGGTGATCACTTTTTAAAGGACACCACCTGTCTTCATCCTGTATGTCTTTTGGGGCAATCCTAGAGGCTCTTAATGCATCTTCTCTAATATTTACCAAATATATTTCCTGTGGTGATTTATTCCTTTTCCAAAACTCCACAGAAATCTCTAACCTTTATCACTTGCTCAAATAAAGTACAGACACAGCTGTGCTTAAAATGGAAGAGAAACCTCCTGGGTCTCTAGAATATAGGAAATCAAACTGGAAAAAAAAGAAAGGGGGCTTCCCTGGTGCCGCAGTGGTTAAGAATCCGCCTGCCAATGCAGGGGACACGTGTTCAAGCCCTGGTCCGGGAAGATCCCACATGCAGTGGTGCAACTAAGCCTGTGCACTACAACTACTGAGCCTGCATTCTAGAACCCACGAGCCACAATTACTGAGCCCACGTGCCACAACTAATGAAGCCCACGCGCCTAGAGCCCATGCTCCGCAGCAAGAGAAGCCACTGCAATGAGAAGCCCGCACACTGCAACGAAGAGTAGCCCCGCTCGCTGCAACTAGAAAAAGCCTGCGCGCAGCAGTGAAGACCCAAAGCAGCCAAAAATGAGTTTTAAAAAAATATTATAAGAAAAAAGAGAAAGGGAATATTGTTACACACATACTATTTATAGAAGGGAGATGCCCAGTATTTTTCGAGGAAAGAGTAACAAACACATAAAGGAGGCAGACCCCATTCATTTTCCTTGAAAAATATAGAGAGAAAGTCTAGAACAGGAGAGTTGTCGCCATTAGCAGAGATCCGAGGGATAGTTCCTCGAGCCACCACCTGCTCTCTGCCTGCCTCAATATTGCACTGAGAGTGATTATAATCCTAATAAGAAAAATGCCTTCTACAAAGTCACTTGAAGCTCTACATAGACAATTAAAACACAACAATAAATAGCAATTAAGAAATCATAAAAGAGAATGAAAAATTAAGTAACTAGCATCATGAAAAGAGTTACCCTTCAACTATGTGATACTTTAAATAGATTACTATAAGTTCTTATAAACTAAATGATTTTTGGGATAAAAACTTGCAGAAAGCAAGTCTCAGTAGATATCTACATAATTTTAAAAGTCATGAATTATATGCATGTTTAACAAAAACATGATTTGACATAAGATTGTCAGCTGATTATTCAAAACAACATATATCAAATGCTATTTAACAGGTAAAACATTATTGAGAAGCTAAGATACTAGAGACTTAAATTCAGGTAAAGTGATATCTATAAAAGCGTTCATCTCCAAAGTGTGTATTAACCAGTAAACATTTGCACATTTATTCTTTTTCACTATAATATATAACAGTTTTCCATAATTTTCATTAGAAAAAATATTTACTGAAGTTTGTAAACATTTTAAGAAAGTACTTTGTCATAAAGTCTTGGGCCTAAATTTATTTCTGTTGTAAGTTTTAAATGACTAACATTCTATTAAAATGAAGTACTGAGAAAAGTTGACACCGCTTTTCCCATTTCTGCCATTTCAAATACAAGTATTCTGGATAAAACAGAGCAAATAAATTTGCAGCCACGTAGATTCAGGAAAGAAAAGGAATTTCCTAGATGTTAAACCAAAGAGGGAAGTCTAAGTTAAGCATAAACTCAAGCAAAACTGTGCAATTAAGGTCATGGGGGGGGGGCGGGGTGGGAGACTGGTCATAGTCCCAAGATAGGGGTTAAAGTTTAGAGTTTTAATGGCTTTTCTGAGACTTGACACTAGGATTTGGACTCACTGAGGGAAATTGGAACTGAATTCACTTAAGCTTAGACTTTAGAAATGTCCCCTGGCACTGAAACAAACAGGCACGAGAAAATTGCACCTGCAAGCTAGGAGTGGCAACTAGAAAACATTCTCTTTCTTTGGGGCTCTAGGTGGGTAAAAATAGTGCATTGTTGTCAAACCCTCAAACCTGTGTGCCACATGGGAATGGGGTCAGTTTTATTCTCCCTTTCTGTGCTAGAATTCTTCAATAAGTCAAGCAAATGGTATTTCCACAGGAAAGAAAGTATAGCCTTAACTGACAGTGAGCTCACTGGAAAGCAGTATACTGCACAAAAGGAAAATAACTACAAAAGGGAATCAGAAGCCATAAAATTCAGAATATTTGTACACTAAAAACTAAAAAAAATAAGATAGTCTAAAAAAATTATATAATCATAAAATATGTAATCATAATTTTATAATATAAATAATAGAATAAAATATGTAGAAAATGTACAGGCATAAAAATATGACTAGAAAATAAAAGAACAAAGAAAGAAAAAATAGGAAAAAACAATACAAAATAGGGCACTATATTCAAAGAATAAGCAGGTGTGGAAAAATGTTACTTTAGTTCTAGAAATAAAAATATATGTAGTCATTGAAATTTAAAACTCAGTGAATGGGTTGAACAAGAGATTAGAAACTGCTGGATAGAGAATCAGAAATACAGAATGGAGGAAATTACTTGTAAATTGTCATAGGGAGGTAAAGAAATAAAAATATGAGATGCTAAGTGGCATGGCTGATAGAATGATAAAAAACAACATAAAATTTAGCAGGACTGGCCAAAGAAGAGATTAGATGAAATTGGGGAGAAACAATATTCAAGAAATAATGAAGGAGTAAAGAATTATGTAGAATTAAAGAAAATTATACGTCCTTTGAAGAAGATAAAAAAAAAAAAAAAAGACCACCAGCAGGGCTTATAGTAGAAACCCTGCCCACTAGTCAAGACAAAGAGAAAAATATTAAAACTAGAGACAAATATAAGATTATTGTGCTTCCCACTAATAGTTCAACTTCACTGAAAAAACTCGGAATATATGTACTTTAGTCAAAGAATTTTGAACCCAGAAGAGTTTCACTGGATTGCAGAATACAAGAATCAGTCTATAAAAATCAGTAGCATTTCTATACACTAGTGATAACCAATTAGGAAATGTAATAAAAATATTTAGAATAGTAACAAAACTATGTGGTGCTTAGAAATAAATGTTCTCAAGTACAGGTATTTTTAAAAAGATTATTGAAGACCATAAAGTAATATTTAAAATGGGGAGATAGCTACTAATATCAGGTGCTGGTGAAAATCTGGAGAAATGGAACTGCTGTTATTAGGATGAATTAGTACCACTACTTAGGAGGCCAATATGGCATTATCTAGTATCATTAAAGATATTAAAAACCTGTCAGCCAGCAACTCAATATCTAGATGTTTACCCCAAAAGAATCTTATATAACATGTATAAAGAGGCATATAAAAGTATGTAAAAGATGTTCAACATAGACCTACTTGTTATAATGAAAATTAGGAAAAATCTAAATATCCATAAAGAAGAAAAATAAGTTATAATATATTCATGTAATCTGGTACAAGAAACAACTCGAGCGAGTGAAATAGGTCTTATGTGTAAAAATGCTGATAAATTTCAGGTGAAGTGAAGGAAAAAAATGCCATTATGTTATCATTTATGTAAAGTTGTAAAACATAAAACATTCTATGAGCACACAAATATAAATTTTAAAAATTTAAATACACTGATATGATGTGTACTAATTTCAGAATAATAGTTAACTCTAGAGAAAGAGGGAAAGGAATAGGATAGAAGCGCACTGAGAGAAGTGAGATTCAAATGTACTTAAGTTTTATTTCTTTAAAAATATAGCTGAGGGCTTCCCTGGTGGCGCAGTGGTTGCGCGTCCGCCTGCCGATGCAGGGGAGCCGGGTTCGCGCCCCGGTCTGGGAGGATCCCACGTGCCGCGGAGCGGCTGGGCCCGTGAGCCGTGGGCGGTGGGCCTGCGTGTCCGGAGCCTGTGCTCCGCAACGGGAGAGGCCGCAGCAGAGGGAGGCCCGCATACCACAAAAAAAAAAAAAAAAAAAAAAAAAAATATAGCTGAAGCACACTTGGGAAAATATTCATATTTTTTACCTCTAGGTTGTGGGTAGTGGATAATTATCATATTATATGTACTTTTCTAATGCTTTAAAATAATTCCAGATTTAAACTTTCTCTAATTGAAGGGAAAAAAAGGATTTCCTGATTTAAAAAGAGGTGAACAAAATTTCTCACTTAATACACTGTCAAATACTATTACCTCTACACATAAGATTTTCTGTTATATCCTTCTTTAGATAATGATATTACTGAGCACCCCATCCTAATTATATTTAAAAATATGAAATCAATGCAACACAAAAATATTTACTAATTGTTATGCATTATTAAAATTTTGAAAATTCCTCTCTCTTCTGGTATATTACAAGAGATAAGACAATCTCAGATATATGACAAATCAAGTAAATGTAAATGCTGTTCTGACTCTTGGTATTTGTTCATTTTAAGTGCTACATGCTAAAAATTGGCTCTTTTGAAGTTTGGTATCATATTATGTATCCAAAGTCAGTTGGATTGCAGGCTCTGATAAATAATATAAATAGACCTTGATCTAGGTAGGAACATGTGCTTTTATTTTTATCAAAGTCATAATGGAAAGATAAATAGTGAAGTAAAAGACTAGAAATCAAAATCTGTATTTTCATCTTGTTTTGCTTTGGGTTTTTTATTGCACTTTACATTAAGTTCTTACTGACGCACAAAATGATGTGATCTGACCTTGGTTTACCTCGCCAGAATATTCTTGAGCTTCAGCCACTGTCTTCCAGCCTTGCTTAAATTTCTTGAGTCATCAACCTCTTTCTAACTCTGGAATTTTACAGATTCTATTCAGACTGCTGGGAAAACCTCACTCTGACCTCTTCCCTTTGCTTACCTAGGCATTTTTCAAGGCTCAGTTCCACTTCTCAGCAAAGCTATCCTTTATCCCCCGGTATAAATCGTTCTTCTGCCATAGTCACTTGTCACCTTTTTCTTTTCCTTTATGATCTTTTCACAATTTGCAATCCATTTAATGTCTATTGCACCTCTGTGATGACATCAATTCTGTATATTTTGTTCGTCATTGAAAAATAAGATAACACAGTGGCTCATACATAAAAAAGAAGGAAAGGAGAAAACTAAAAAAAGTGTGAAGCTTTGACAATTGCTTAAACTGTCTGATTCATATTTCTTAATCCATAAAATGATATGAAATCTTTCTTGCCCTGCTCTCAATAGGTGTAATTATAACATTGAAGCCCTGTGCAATTATAAAGTATAATCATAAATACCTGCGGGATTAATTTTTTGATTATTTATATTGTTTTTTACAAGTAGAGATAAGTTTCCATTCTTTTCCCCAATGGGATTTTTATGATGTGTGCTAATATTTTTATTGGTTTGGGTTTCCCACCTCTTTTCCATTTATGTACAGGAATGATTACCTCTTTAACTTGTTAGGCTCAAACCCAGGGCATTTTTACAAGAGGCATTCTATTTATATATTTGATCCCAAATCTAAATTACAGTTGTAAAATTTTTAGCATAAAAGGTATATACCAGAATTTGTCTCTTGCAACAGTTACAGTTCAAAAATATTAATTGTTTTTTCTAATATTAAAAGTTAAGGTTGTAAAAAGTGAGAACTAAATTTTCATTTATTTTCTCCTCTCTCTCTTTCTAACCCACCAAGTATTTATTATTTAGCCTTGGAACAGTATATTTAAAGAGTAAACACTCAAGAAATAATGCTAATTATCTAATTATCCTTCTTTTGTTAACTTCTTTTAATACTAGGATACATTAGAATGAAGGCCATAACAGGAAAATCTGTAATTGACTACAAACACCCCAATAAACAAGCATGACTGCAAAATTTCTGAAGCATTTATCACAAAAAATAACTTAAATGTCACTGGAGATATTCCTGGTAACTTTGTCAATAGAATTCCCACTTGGCTAACAATCACAGATAAACATGTACTGTTGAAGTTGTTCCTAATTTATAAGAAGGTGGCTTCATAAGAAAGAATACAGGGAAACTATTGTGACTATATTTCTCAAGAGAGAAACTGTGCTAGGGAAACTATAGCAAAAAGAAAATTGATGTCAACCCAACAGTATCTCACTTCAAGAAAAAAGAACCTAGTCAGATTTTTCTAATTCAACTTTGTTTTTAGGAAAAAAAATAGTACTAAAGACAAAAAGAACAGTTATTACATATATTTTTTGTAGGGTAGGCCACAAAATATCTAATTAGATACTCAGCTAAATATGTTCAACAGAAATATGTATATAAAGCACATATTTCTCTCTAAGGGGATGAAAATTTGTTCTTGAGGGGCAAAAATATCATATCCATTTTATGTATAAGGCAAACATATTCACACAGTGCATCAGCACATGCAGTATATCTGTAGAATTAAAATTTCATGGTGGAGATGATTATGAAAAAAATGACTAAAGAGGCTCCTTAGGGATAAGATAATAAAAACTAGGTTGAGAACCACTGGTCTGAAGTGACACTTTTTATTATCACGATACGTAAGAGAATAAAAATATTATGTGGATTAATATTTGACAATGAAAAAATAATTAACTCTCATTAGTTCCTGTTTAATTTTTGTTAATATAATCAACTGGAGTAATGGTTTAGATATGAAAAAACCAGAATATATTTTTAGGAAAATATGGTCATATAAGGGAATGTTAATCTCTAGAGTGAAAGTCTGAGCATTCTGGAAATTAAGTCTGGAGCATTCTGGAAATTACCTATTTCATAGGTTTAGGTACAAAAATAACTGTTAAATTTGCAAATTAGAAAGAATCACTATTGAACTCTAAATAAATAAAATATTAAAATAAATTTACTGGATTGACAAGAGCTACCCATTTGAAATGCTGAGAGAGAGAATAGATTAGACCTCATTTTGTTTAGATAAACAGTTAAAATGACTTTTAAAGTTTGTATTAAATTACATGTTAACAATTCTTTTTAAAGCTGATCCATACAAAGACGTGATAGAATAATAGCTAAAGGAAAGAGAAGTCTCATAATGACTAAAATAGTATTTGGGCTAGAAGTCACAGACTCTCACCATCATTATTAGGTATTCAGGATCAATTGTTTTCACATCCATGCTTTAGCGACTGAGTTGGATGGTGACACATTATAGGGTATTTGCCTCTGAAGATCTTAGTAGTATAAGTGGCAAGAAAAGGACAAAAACAATGGTTTTACTGTTTGGATTGATTGATTGATCTAAAAGACCTACAGTAGACATTCTTACATCTGTGAACATTCTAATTAAAGAGAACAGTGCTGCAGTAGCCTATTTTACTCCTATCATGCAAACCTTGGGATACACCTTTTTCTTTCAGCCTTGTGGCTTTTCTGTCTTATTCTTCCTTCAGAAGGTTGGAGAACTTTGGTCATAAATCCGGTGTCATATCCAGAGCACGTACTCAATACTCCTCTTAGGGCAGTAACTCCCTTGTGCCTTATATTATACTTATTTGTCCACATTCTTACTTCCTTTGCTATAATTGTCTTGAGGGCATTTTTTATATTCCCTCTGGCATTTCATATAATGCCTTATATGTAGTAGCTCAGCTATGATTTGATGAATGAATAATAACAGAGAATAAAGAAACAGTGAGAAGTGATATACAGAGCAATTATTAATAATTTGATATTGATAGCAAAGGAAATTAAAATGCTTAACGAACTTACCATAAAACTTACACATCAAGCTGAAAATAAATTAGGAATACAATCAGGGGTTGCTTCATGGATGACAGTTGTTGATGAGTCATAAAGAAGTTTTGAAAAAGCAATTATGCACCTGGGAACCCATAAAAAGAATTGAGACCCAAGCTTCCAAGATCACATGTATTAGCAAACTACTAGAAAGTGGGGAACCTCTGTCTCTATGAAGGTGCAATAAAAGTCCTGGAACACCATGCTTCTGTGTTTGAATTGTGTCACTCTAAAAATCTAAAATTTATTAAATATCAAACTGTAATGTCCTCTAGTAATCACTGTTTTAAAACTAGTATCTTCTTAAAGAAAACTCTGGAGACACAATCCTTAAATAAGAAATTACTTAGATATATACTCTGTCAAGGGAGATTAGAAAACTAAAAAGGAAGTAGAACTTGATATAACTATTTAATTCTATACATGTCCAGAAAGCAGAGTGCTAGGGAGCTGAAAACATATTCTCCCTGATTTTTCATTTTCCTACCAGCTTCAAGAGGCTCTTTAACCAGTCCATAAGGACACACATATAAGTAGGTACTATACCCACCATATTTACTATTTAGTGTTGGCTTAATATTTGACTGTAGTAGAGCTAGAGAAAAATCAGAACCAAGAACTTCTCAATTGAATGAATCTAGCTCAATCTGATTAGGAGCTAGAGAAAGTATGAAATAAAGAAAAAGTATGGTATAGACTCAGGACTGAAAAAGTAGAAGTCTAGAAACTTAAAGTGGTGGCTTCAAGCTGGGATGCTATACAATATTATATCAGGTCTTTGCAAATTTACGACTTGATAATTGCTTGTGAAGAGGGTTGAAGTGAATTGAGTATAGGATTACCTTGAGGACCTGTAGCAGGATCTAAAATATTTTGCCTCAAAGATTTGTCACAATCAACAAAGTAAAACTACCAGTTGGCTAACCTGTTTTATAGGTGTAGACATCCTATTATCTTTACCGTGGTGTGTTGGAGGACCCAAGACAACACTCATTTTCAATGATTCACTAGAAGGATTCAGAACTCTGAAAAGCTGTTATACTTGTGCTTTATTAAAGTGAAAAGGATACAGATTAAAATCAGCAAAGATAAAAGGTGCATAGGGAAGGATCAAGGAGAGACCAAGCACAAACTTCCAGTTATCCTCTCCCAGTAAAATCATACAGAGAGTGGTTAATTCTCCCAGCGACAGTATGTAACAACACATATGAGGTATTACTAACCAGGAGAACTCACCCAAGTCTTGGTGTCCAGGGTTTTTATTGGGGGTCAATTAAGTAGATATGGAGTCCTCATATAACTGGCCTTAGTTACTCAGTCTCCAATAACCCCAGAAGTCAAACTGATACAACAAGGCCAGGGTCCCAAGTAAACAAAACTAGGCATTTACCATAAATCACATCATTAGCATAAAATATCTGGTGTGACTCCTGGTTTCAGGTATACAAAGACATTCTTAGGACTTCCCTGGTGGTGCAGTGGTTAAGAATCCGCCTGCCAACAGGAATAAAGACGCAGATGTAGAGAATGAACTTGAGGACACGGGGAGGGGGAAGGGTAAGCTGGGATGAAGTGAGAGGGTGGCATGGACATATATACACTACCAAATGTAAAATAGCTAGCTAGTGGGAAGCAGCCGCATAGCACAGGGAGATCAGCTCAGTGCTTTGTGACCACCTAGAGGGGTGGACTAGGGAGGGTGGGAGGGAGACACAAGAGGGAGGAGATATGAGGATATATGTATATATATAGCTGATTCACTTTGTTATAAAGCAGAAACTAACGCGCCATTGAAAGCAATTATACGCCAATAAAGATGTTAAAAAAAAAAAAGGAATCTGACTGCCAATGCAGGGCACACGGGTTTGAGCCCTGGGCCGGGAAGATCCCACATGCCGCGGAGCAACTAAGCCCGTGCGCCACAACTACTGAGCCTGCGCTCTAGAGCCTGTGCGCCACAACTACTGAAGCCCGCGTGCCTAGAGCTCGTGCTCTGCAACAAGAAAAGCCACCACAATGAGAAGCCTGCACAATGCAACCAAGAGTAGGCCCTGCTCACTGCAACTAGAGAAAGCCCACGAGCGGCAAAGCCCGTGCGCCACAACTACTGAGCCTGCGCTCTAGAGCCTGTGCGCCACAACTACTGAAGCCCGCGTGCCTAGAGCTCGTGCTCTGCAACAAGAAAAGCCACCACAATGAGAAGCCTGCACAATGCAACCAAGAGTAGGCCCTGCTCACTGCAACTAGAGAAAGCCCACGAGCGGCAACAAAGACCCAACACAGCCAAATAAATAAATGAATAAATAAATAAGTTTATTTTAAAAAAAAAAAAGGACATTCTTAGAAGGCAAGATATTCTAAGAGTTTATAAGTTATCTCCCAGGAGCTATTCAAGGGACAGTCTTTTCCATTTAGAAAGTGCAAGGTTTGAGTAACCCAAGCCCATTGAATTAATCCTTTGCTGCACCATATGTTATTGAAAGATTTCTTTGTTCCAGTGTCTCACATTTCATGGACATTTTACTTGCTGTGGCCAACTTAGGTGCCTCAAGTGTAGTTCTGTTGATTTATCTCCTGTTGAATAACTTTTAATGACTTCACCAATTCCTGTGAGACAAGACCCATATCTCTTAGGGTAGCCTTAAAGGTTTATTACATGAAGTCAGGGGCCCTGGAACCCAAGTACCAAATTAAGTTCCTAGCATATAAGAAATATTCTATACATTTTTTTAAAGAGTAAATACTGAATGAATCTTCTAAGCTTTGAATTATTTCTTATTCCTAATATCTTTACTAACATAGACCTCTATTCTGTCCCCTCCAACAGGTCGAATTTTTAAACCATGCTCCAAAGTTTAAGTCAAATTCCACTCCTGTCATAAATCCTCCTCAAGCCTTCATAGCAGAAACTAGCCCCTCCTCATCTGTGTTGCCATAATTTAATTTATTTCTGAGATGCCCTTTTCATATTCCACCTTGTATTAAGGTTGATTGTAAATGTATCTTTTTACCCAACTCTAGATGCTGGCTTGTAAAAACAGAGACCTTGACTCACCCATCTTTATAGTCCCTAGAATGTCTACCCTAATGTGATGCTTCGGTTTATTAAATTAAATTGAATATTGCTATTATTTAATCATTACTTTTCAAGGTCATATTGCCAGGTGAAAATGTAGCTACAGAAAATGTAACTAATGTCTAAAAGTTTCTAATTGTTGAACTCAGTCTGAATCTCAGAAAAGTGGTATTCCAAGCTTTCAAATTAGAGTAAATGAAAGTAGATTAGACCAACCACGTAAGAACACAGTGTACAGAACAGCTGTACTGTGTCTTCAACAGGATAAGCTAAATTATAATTATAGATATGTTTCATCTTTCCTGCCTGTGTACTCTTCTGAAGATGCTCTCAACTTCAGTGTTTGGGGGATTTATTTGTCACCTTAGGTCTGAAATTAGTTTGATTAGTTTTATTGACATCTACCATCTCAAAAAATCTGAAATTTACCTTAGAAACAAAAACTAGCAAGAATATCAGTGCAGTCATTAAATCTGTGTACATATTGGGAGGCTAAAGTTTGACACATGAAACGGGCCTAGAGATGCCTCTTTGTTTAGGCTCCCAGCAATGTAGAAATGGTTGAGGTGGTAAATAGCTCATAGAAATTGAGCCCAAAAGTTACTATCAAATAAATTATTCTCTTGGATACAAGGAGAACTTCTTTGTTTATTTTTTATACACTTGTCTATTTTTTTCTCTATTGTTCTTCCCTCTTCTGTCTTTCCCCCATGTTCTCAGATTTTATTATCCTATCTTCTGACCAATCTTGCTTTATTCAAAAATGTTTTTATGAAACATCTACTAGGTGAAAAATATGACCACCAAGAGACTTATTTAAACTTAATAAAGTTTTATTAAGCTAGTGCTCAGTGTTGTACCAGGAACACTGCCATTGTCTGGTACTATAGAGGTAAGTAAGACAGGGTTCTACCTCTGAACGGATTATGGTATGTAGCTAGAGAGAATAATCGTAGAAGATACAGCAGTACATTTTTGTGGTTAGAGTAGAGCAATGTGTAAAGGGCAATGGAAACACATTTGAGAGAGAAGTTAGTTCTCTAAGGAAAAGGAAAGCTTCAGAATTGAAGTAATAAGGGAATTCAAGGAAGAGGGAGAATGTGGAGCAAATTCGTGTGTGGGGAATATTGAGAATCTGTTTCCTGGAAAGCAGGGAATTTTCATTGAGAAGACATTAGTCAAGATTAACCAGTCTTTAAATTAAGAGATTACACCCTTCCCAGTTTTTCATCATATAGTCAGCTTTCCCTGCCTGAATCGCACCTATAAACAAATAATTTTTCAGTGTATTGGGGCTAGGATTAATGAAACCAATCTGGAGAGCAGTCACTGAATGAGAATTATTTTTTCCCGTAATGTTACTATATGATTAACTGGCTATACCAACGGGTTAAAGGAAACACTGAAAATTAACCGGGGAAAATTTTCCTCCCTTCCTACTGGATCTCATCAGGGAAATAGTATAACTATCTGCCCCAGTTTCTCTACCTGTCAGATTCTTATGCTTGCTTCAAATATATGTATTTTTCATATGTGGAGTGAAAAGTATTTTACTATCTGTATAATTTCAGTGTTCTATTCTACATCCATGTATTAGCTTAATGCCTTTTATTTTTATCTTATGTGTTCCTAAGAGGAAGTACTTCAACAGCATAGAACGGTAAATAGTAAACCAAATGTCTAACTTATTGCTGTATTTATCATGACATTTACTCCATACTCTTGACAGAGATGAAGATCAAATTGTAACTTACTTCAGTCGATTAAAATCCAAGTTATTTCCCATCAGTGTGGTTAGGACAGCATATAACTTAATAAGAAGCTTTTGAGAAGATTTTTAAAAATATCATTATACTTTAAATAAGGCTAAGAGGTAAAATGAAGAATAGAAAGCTTATATTTTTCATAAACAGAAATAGAGACAATGCTCCATTTTGAAGGGCATCTCTGTTGCTAACCCACCTCTCTATTTATAGGAAAATGTCGAAGGAGGAGACTGTAGTCGCTGCAAATTCGGCTTCTTCAATTTGCAAGAGGATAATCATAAAGGTTGTGATGAGTGTTTCTGTTCAGGGGTTTCAGACAGATGTCAGAGCTCCTACTGGACCTATGGCAATGTAAGCAACAGCCTTTGAATCCTATGTGCTGCTCCACGGGGCTTCTTGCTATTGTTGTTTTCCTTCTATAAGAAATTAATTTTTTTTCTTGTAGTGAGCTTCTACTTAAACTTATCATGAAGAAGTGACAGAATTTTCTTGCAAATGCTAGTTGTGCCTCTTTGACCAAAGCCTTTAAGATTTTATTTGTACCGATGTGTAGACTGGAACCTCTTAGAATAAATCAACACTAGCCTTTCCGGTGTCCATGATTATTATGTGAAGCAGTAACGGAATTAATGTTGCTTTAGCCTCAAGGGCAGATGATTCAACAGAGAAAACATCAGATTGTGCTATGAAGAATTATGTATTTCACTCACCAGTATTTTTGTATACCCATTAATAAAAACTTCTTTAATAACTATATACATGGTACATATTACCCACCAGCCTTTAGTTGTGGTTTGATGTTGCTAGGGCCCTTTCTTCGTTAAAAGGGGACACTGAATTTGAACAATAACTTCATTCTTAATTGATTTGAAAAAGTTCAAATTATTACCTGTTTAGTAGTTACTGGGATATTCTTCCTGTACCATAAACATAAACATGTTTCCCTCCCCACCTTCATTGCTCATCATACTCCCATTGCCTTTTCAACCCTTCACAGACAGCGATTTGTCTCCTTATAAAAGAGGACCTTTGGGAATTTCAAATAGCCTATGTGGCAGCACTTAGGAGTACAGAGTAACAGGAAACAGGCTGGGGAAAGAAAGAGAAACCTACAGAGTGAATGAGAAACTATACCATATAGGGCTGAGTTTACTGAGAAGTTTGTTCTTATCCTTGGAGAGTCACTGGAGGATTTGAGCAGGAGACTGTTATGATTAGGGTTGGGTTTTACAAAGATCACTATTTTAATTAAACTGTCTTCCAAACACTACTCTTGCCTTTCAACTTCAGTCAGCTAACTAATCCTTAACACAGCTATGAAAATTTTCTCTGCCTGTATTGCTTTTAAAGTCTGAAATATTATGAGTAGTTTCTGATTGTACTCTCATACCTAAATTTGAATCTATACATACTGTGTCAAATGCATAGCTTTTGGAACAGATTATATAGAACCAATAACATATGAACATCTAGTCTAACTTCTTTCTTTTGTTTGTAGAGTTGCACCTCACCCTCTAGACTGTTCCATTAATGTACTAAAGTTTTATGGTTAGCAGAGGAACAGAGGTAGAACTCAGCCTTGTTCTTCAGAAACTAGGTCCATTGATATTTGCATTTCAGTAGGTCTTCTGGAAAGAACTTTCTCTGAATCTCACTGGGCTGTCTTAGTATGTCTGATGATGTTGTTGGAAAGGGAACAGAAGGAAGTAATATGTATCTTGTAGTGTGGCTATCCCGTAAGCTTTTACTTAATCTCTCTTTCTTTGACCAGGGCAGTACCAGCAATTCCACAGCTTTGGGAGATGCAGAATCAAATGACATCTACATGAAGAAATTTTAAAAAATATTTCATCCACATATTATCACCATTACCATTCTGCTCCCCATCACCTACAACACCAAGCAGCTCACACACATCTAGTGGGTCCCTGGTAGCCACAAACACCAGTATCCAGTGTTTTGTCCTGACGAGGTTGGATGGTTTTGAATTGTAGCTGTGTGCCCACCCATAGCTGGAGTAGAAACATGTAAAAGCAAATCATCATATATTCCCTAATTCCTCCTTAAAGGCTCCTTCCTTCTCTGGGCCAAGGATCTAGGCTAGGAGCTCCTACAACACTTCCAACCTCATGGGAAGGAATAGGTACAGTATTGTGAGCTGGTAGATTCAAATGCCCTTGAGCCTCAAAGTTTAAATTTAAATATATGAAAAGGAAGGAAATATTAAATGAAAAGCTACCTTTCATATCTTTTTTCTTCCTCTGCTTTACAAACACATACGTAATACCTTTTGAAATAATTTTTTCCATAAGAAACAGGAAATTTCTAGTGGAGTGAAAAACATGAAAATCAAAGTTCAACTCTTTGATAATTTGTATAACATTACGTGTGATTTTGAATGAGTTTCTGTTTTTAAGAAAGAAGTATTTGTAATCATAATTTTAAAAAAGCACATTGGATCAATAAAAGCAGGTTACTATACCGTACCATCCAAACTCTTAGAAACATCAAGCAAAAAAATAATTGGTACCTAAAGTTGAGTACATCTGATAAGTTTAATGATGTTCACAACTCTCATATTTTTCTAAACTTTCTTAGTTCTTGTGTTTTTAATTTTCAAAAAATGAACACTACAGGAATATGAAAGAGTAAAGAAGTGGGTGGGGTTTTTTTTCCTAAGTAACTATGGTTGTGTGTTTTCTTTAAGGTACAAGACATGAGTGGCTGGTATCTGACTGACATCTCTGGCCACATTCGAGTGACTCCGCAGCAGGATGAATTAGATCCACCTCAGCAGATCAGCATCAGCAGCGTGGAGGCCCGACGAGCCCTGCCCCAGAGCTACTACTGGAGTGCACCAGCTCTGTATCTGGGAAACAAAGTAAGTCCAGATAGTGCTTGCTTCTTGCTACTTTGCTTTAGCTGATCAATAAGAATAATGGGTTTTATTTAGTCTTTCTTTAAAGACAGATAAAATCAAATATCTACTGTATTGAATTGCTGGAAACAGCTGAATCAGATTACGTTGGACATTTCCGCCCTGCCCCGTGGGCCACAGCATCCCTACTTCACAACTCTACATAGTTGCTGTTCTGTGTCAACATTTTGCATCTACAAATAAATTAATGAAGCCTCTAGGATATTTTTTGCAAAACAAATTATAGATATTGGAAGAGATGGTGTTATGTTTCCTGAAATAGCTGTTTTTCTAGAGTTGTCTCTGGTGCAATACTTACTGAAGTTTTTCTCATGTTTCTATTTCATTTCAAAACTGATACTCAAGAGAGCTACTTTTTCTACCTTGTCTGAATGTTAACTGGAAATGAAATTTATTACACAACTAATTTAATGCTTGCCATGAAGCTTATATAAACACCATATTTCCTGGAGCTCAGGAAGAGAACTACCCTAAGAGAAGTGCCAGACTGAAAGCACATGTTTGTTTCCAAGCCCACTCACACACGTATAAAAACACACACAGATAAACAAATGTAGCAATCTCAGAAATGCAGGTGATTTCCGCCCCCGCCCCCACCACCGCCTGTTGTGGATTAACTTTATCTAGATAGGTTCCTTGGCTTTTATCATTTTATTTTATTTTATTTTGCTTAACAATTTGTTGGAAACAAAATTTGATATAGTAATTCTAAGTGGGACTATTTGCTTGGTCTGTGGAACTTAATACCTTTCCAGCTAATAGTTAAGTCACCTAATCACACCAGAAATTGTGACAGTCTGAGAAAAATTCATTAGCAAATTGATGCTATTTAAGCCTAGTTTTCACCTATAAGAATACAGCATTACTTTTGAAGAAATCTTCATTGATTAAATAAATTAAAATATATTAATAGTGGCGTGTGAGTATTGAGATAGAAAACCTTACTAGTTCATATGAATGGGAACTAGTGGTTTTAGCTGACTGAAAACATTTTAATTCGTGGCCTGTTTCTTATTTTTACAAGCTTCTGAATATCATTAGGAAAAATGTGTAAATGAATAAAACACATTTTCATTGAATATGTATTTTTAAAGAGACAGTGTATATTGCATAAAATTTTCTATCTTTAATAAAATCCAATTAAACTTTTACTTCAAAGCCCTTTCCAACAAGAAGTCCTTCTCTCCTATTCTATTTAGGAACTTCCTGAATCCCTGACAGGAATAAAATAGCACATACGACTTGAATGACTTGAATGTCTATAGCTTAAAATTGCCAAAAAAATAAATACATACATAAACTGTCTTTTTTCTAACTGCTCTGAGGAGTTTAGAGCCATTGGATGAGTTTCAGAGGTCTTACTTTTCTTACTATGGAGGAATTTACTTACAGATAGTTTTAAAATAGAATGTTCTTTACCATATTTTCCATCATTTCTTCTTTGGTCATATGCTTTTTCTTTCGGTTGGCTGAAAATCAAACTGACAGAAGGAAAACAAGCAAATGCGATATTAAATAGCATCAGAGCAAAGGATTTGGACATCCTGTTCGTAGTTGTTGGTTCCCAAAGATAACTTCCCTTATCCTGGCTGAACTGCTTCTTATATCCACCCACAGCGAAGTACTTCATGTCCCCCACAGATCATTTTCACATCAAAAAGCTGTGCTTGCTGGTGCTTCAGTTTCCATTCAGTGAACAAAATAATCGTAACAGGGTGTGCAAATTGTTTGAAAATGGAAGACATTTTTTAATGTAATGTGAAATCCCTCTGTGGTTTATGGTCAGATATCTCAGTATGAATGAAACAATTCACCTTAATAACTGAACCATATAAATTTTTGATACTACAATAATACTGCCAACTCTCACAAATTACCACAGTACATCTTAACTGTCATGTCATATCACATAAATTACAGTCATGATGACATGCTTAGCTTGGTTGATTTAATATCTTGCTAAGGAAATGGAAAATTGTAAGGTCTTGTTTGTAAATCCAGTAAAGCCTCTTTTCTAAATAGTTGAGGCTAAGTTCTTTACCAGTAATTGCTGTAGGAATCAGAGCCATTGCCAGAATCTGACAGAAATAGTATATCAAGAAACTAGTACATCTGCTTAAATACTGAATTTTGTTTACATCCATGACCAGGGGGCTGGGGGTACATAATCCCTCCTCTGCCTTTTTATTGTTAATTCCTAAGTCAAATAATGTATATATTTATGAGATGCTATTAGCTTTTCCTAAATATTTATATAACCAATTTTCAAACATTTTCCAAGTTACTTGGTTATAAGTCCACTTATAACAGAAGGGAGATGTGTTGTACATATTGTTATAATGAAGGTGCCACATGCCAGTCTTCCTTTTTTTGGTAACCTAACTCCAAATAATAAAATTATTCTCACTTGGGATACACTTTGCTAACATCGAAACCTGCCTGATCATAATTAAACTCAAGAGCATTAGCCAATTTAGCAAAGGAATACTTTTCATCTTAAGAAACACTTTTGTTTACTACAGTTCCTCTTTGGACTAATGAGAAGTACATAAATGAATATAGTTATGTATGTGGATAGTGGATGAGGCCTAGAAAAAGGTAGCACATTTTTATACTACCCATTTAAAAACTTTCCATGATCTTGTTGTCAATTGCAACTTTTTGTGCCCAACACACAGTGAAGCCAAACAAACCAAAACATCAGAGTTTGGAGCTGAGAAAGGTTTATTGCAGGGCCAAGGAAGGAGAATGGGGTGACTCATGCTCGAAAGACCCAAAATCCTCGAAGTGATTTTAAAGGCAAAGTGATGGAGGGGAGTTGCCTGGTGTGTGATCAGCCTGTGCACAATTCTCTGATTGGTTGATGGCGAGATAACAGGGTAGTGTCACAGGGCTTAACATTATCAATCTTCAGGTTCAATAGGTCTGGGGGCTACGTGCTTATGGTCATTAGTAGTTAACTTCTTCCATTTGGTGGGGGTTTTAGCATCTGTAAAACAACTCAGGAAATGTGCATCAGACACAGTTATCTAGGTGCTTCAGGGAGGAACTAAAGATTCTGTGACTGTCATATGGCTGATTTATTGTTTAAATTCTTACCAATTCTCCTGGCCCAACTGCTATTTTTGTCACTACACATTCAATCATTAATTCTTGAGCCAGGCTTTTGTGACTCAGGGGAGGCCTGGGAGACTACAGCTTTTCTACAAACAAGAGGCCAGCAGAGGACATGGGGGAAGGGGTCTGTCCCGAGAAGGCCCCAGAGGGTCTTGCTGGATTACAATCTCAACTATGAGTTAGCTCCTCAACAGCAATCTTGAAAATGTTTTTTTTTCTCATATGTGAGTGAGTATTTAGCACAATTGTCACAATCGAGTATTAATTCCGTGCCCCCCTCCATTCTAGATATTCAAAGAGAATTAAGTCAGGCACCCACAGGGCTCTACTAGGCAGCAGCTTATTTTCAAAATGCTTGGCACATGTTAATACTTGGTTTTAGGGCAGTTGTTTAAGCATGAAACTAGGCTAGGCAGGAATGGAAAGAGCTAGAGGACAAAGAGTCCTGCTGATTTGCTACAGGCTACAGCTATTGAGAAACAGTTTGGGTATTTCAGAGTTGGAATAATTTACTGCTTTAGTAAACTAAGTGCTATTGGAACATTGAAATGGTCATTTACTTAAGGTTACCCTAGTGGTCTGCAATAGATAGTGCAGCTTCCAAAAGCAATTCTCTTCCCATCCGTAAAGTTCCCTGAGAATCTGGCTTGGCCTATCTACTGTTCCCACATTACCATTGAGGTTTGAAAATCTCTCTCTGAGTGTTATTAAATTAATCTTGTGTGATTTGGTCTTTACAAAACAATGCTTATTTTCTACAACATTATACTATCTTTTTCTGTTTCTAGCTTAGAGAAACTTTTAAATTGTTTCATGTAGTTGCCAAGAATACCTATAGTTTAGCTTAAGATGCACATTATGAGTCTGTGGACAAAATAGTATCTGGTTCTAAAAGTAATCTCTGGTATTTCTTTGCTGTGTTTGCTTGACTTTCAGTTCTACCCCTCAGATCCCTAATTAAAGCTGTGGATTTGAAGGAGATTGATGTTGGAGATTCACAGGACAGGGTAGTCCTTGTTACATAAAAGGAACTTCACAACTATTTTGTGATCGATGCTACATTTTTAACAACAACAGAATAGTTTTCATTAGATTGCTCAGAAATGACTCTTGAGTTGGGATTTAAGTTAGAATTGAAAGATGATTTCAATCTTGGTTAAAAAAGAACTAAGAACTTACTAATAAGCATGATCCACTCTCCTTTTAGCAGCATAATTTGTATTTCTGACTTCTTTGCTCCACATTCCTCAAAATTATTCAGAAGTAAAGGTCAAACTCTCTCTCTCATCCTTAATGTCCTCCAATTTAAGTCTTAGATTAAATGGATTAATTAAGAAAGTATTATGTATGTGGTGAATGGTAGGGCCATAAAAGTAAATAAGATAAATCAACTGTGATTGAATTTTTATTCCATAAATGAGATCATATAAAAAATGATTTGGTAATGGAGTAGTACTAGAAGAAGATCTGTTGTCAAGAATAAACCAAATGAATTGTTAGGGGCAAATGAGGAAACATATTTATTAAAAAGCAAACAAAAGAACTCATTTATTGCCTATAGTTCTGGTAATGTCTACTGTGCAAAATTAGCCTACCTATGGGGACTGAAAGTCAAATTTCTAGAATAATGAAAATTAATAAAACTGACTCAAGTGGAAAAATGTGAAAAGTGATATGAATATCAAAGCAATTGAATCAGTAGCCAAAAAGTTCTTCCCATAAAGAAAACAAGTATTTTGTTTACTTCTGTTTATTTTGTTCAATCACATTTCAAACCTTCAAAATTTTTTTCAATCTTACAAGGTTTCCAGAGAACAGAACAGTGAGGACTACTCCTCAAGCAATTTTATGTGGCTTAATATGCTGGATATCAGGGAGGTATGAAAAAGGAAATCCCTGTTCAAATTCACTCATGAAAATAGATGCAAACATCCTAACCAAAGCATGAACAATCAGAATCCATAATGTATAAAAATGGTAAAACTAAATTGGCCAGGTTACTTTTATCATAGGAGTTCAATGTGGGTTTAATATCAAAAAATCAGTATAAGTAATTGACAATATTGACTGATTAAAGGAGAGGGAAAAAAATTATTTCGATAGAGGTAGAAAAAGAAACAGTTAAAATTAAATAATGATTCATGATGTTTTAAAAATTTTGCAGACTAGGATTGGAAAGGCACTTCTTCATCTGATGAAAAGTATCTACACAAAAATGAATAGCATCTATGTTGAAAGAATTCTTTAAGATCGCAAACAATTTTCACTCTGACCACTTTTATTTAACATTGTACTGGAATATTTGGACAGTGCAGTAAGGTAAAAAATAAAAGATACAGAGATCGAAAAGGAAGAAATAAAACTGTCATTTGTAGATGATATGATTATCTGCTTTGTGAACTCAGAAGATAAATTATTAATAGGTGAATCAAGAAAGAAACTGTATACAAAGTTAATATATAAAAGTCGATTGTGTTTCTTTACATCAGAAAAAATCAGTTAAAACAACACTTTAAAAATAAGTCCTTTATATAGACCATCTTATTTACAAAGCAGAAATAGAGACACAGACGTAGAGAACAAACGTATGGACACCAAGGGGGAAGGGGGGGTGTGTTGGGATGAATTGGGAGATTGGGATTGACATATATACATTACTGATACTATGCATAAAATAGATAACTAATGAGAACCTACTGTATAGCACAAGGAACTCTACTCAGTGCTCTGTGGTGACCTAAATGGGAAGGAAATCCAGAAAAGAGGGGATATATGTATACGTATAGCTGATTCACTTTGCTGTGCAGTAGAAACTAACACAATATTGTAAAGCAACTCTACTCCAATTAAAAAAAGAAAACTTAACAGAAAAAGAAGTGCTTTATAATAGCGATAAGTAATAAAAGTACCAAGGATAGAATCTATACAGAAAACCAAAGGGCCAAAAATAATTAAAGGAAATCCTAAAGAAAGCCGGAAATGGAGTATTAATCAAAACTTACCTGATATAAAGACTTCGGACTCATTTTAAAAAAGAAATAATTACTGAGACAAAGTGCTGTTGGTGTGAAAGTAGGTTAAAAATGCTCAATGTACCTGATAGCCCAGAAATATCCCGTGCATATATGGATACTTGATTTTTAACAAAACAGATATTGCAGATCAATGACAATAAGGTAGACCATATAATAAATGCTACTGGTACCACTGGTTATCTAAAGAGGAAAAAATAATAACCATCTCTACCTAATATTATACATAAAAATAAACTCTAATTGAATCAAAGACTACAATTTCAAAAATCATACTAAAAAAGCTTTTCAAAGACAATACCTTGGATTTTTGCTTCTGACCATGATTGAATAAACGTTTCTTAAACAACAAGAAAACTTGAGAAAAAGTGTCAAACAAGAGTTTTTAGACACTGGACAGCAGATGGTGTAGGACTGTGATCCCTGAGAAAAAAGAAATAGATGAGTTCAGGCTTAACAGCTGCCAAGATTGTTGCCTGGGTGTAGTTTCCAAGGTGAAATGCATTGAGGGAAAACCCAAACAACATTGTTTGAAAGAGGGAGATTGGAGTTCAGGGAAGCCCAGGAAGCTAGAACTTGTGGGACAGAATATTAGGGAAGAGGAAGGTGGAGAGAAAATGAGAGAGAGAGAAGAGAGAATCAATCCAGATATCTGTAAAGATGTAAAGGGAACTTTCAACCTGGCTGAATATTGACTTGGATGGCAGAAAACTACCTATCTAATGTTGATGGAAGAACTACCAAAAAGTAATGAGAAACAATTCCTAGCTCATTTTCCCACCACCTAAAGGGGAACAGTGTCATAATAGAGACGACTTCAGTAAAATACTTAGTACTGTCCTAGTAGAGGGGCTAAATTAGCCCCAGACTACAGGCTGCTCTAACCCACCTTAACAAATCTTAAAAGCTGACCTTAAAAGAAACCAATTTATTCCAAAACTGCATACTAGAACAAAATCCAATACTACTTAATTAATTACAACAAAATTCAGCACCCAACAATGTAAACTCTATCATGTCTGGCATCAAATAAAAAATGACCAAGCATGTAAACAAGCAGGGGCATATGAGCCATAACCAGGAGAAAAATCAGTCAACAGAAACAGACCCAAAATGTTAAGGAAATAATGTCAAAGTACATCAGAATCAAATTATTAGAAAAACAAACAGTGGTCGAGATAAAGAGAAGATCTTAAAAGCAGCAAGAGGGCTTCCCTGGTGGCGCAGTGGTTGAGAGTCCGCCTGCCGATGCAGGGGACACAGGTTCGTGCCCCGGTCCGGGAAGATCCCACATGCCCCGGAGCGGCTAGGCCCGTGAGCCATGGCCACTATGCCTGCGGGGCCGGAGGCTGTGTTCCGCAACGGGAGAGGCCACAACAGTGAGAGGCCTGCATACTGCAAAAAAAAAAAAAAAAAAAAAAAAAAAAAAGCAGCCAGAGAAAGAAAGACACAACATGTACAGAAGAACAAAGATAAGATAGAAGATTCTTAGACATCACAAGAGCCAGAATACAGTACAGAGATATTTTAAAATATTGGGAAAGAAACAAGAGCAAACAAAAATTATTAATCTAGAATTTTTACCAAGCCAAAATATATTTGAAAAAGGAAGGCAAAACAAAGAGTATTCCAGAGAAATAAAGGCTGAGATACTTTTTCACCAACATATCACTAGAAGAAAGGTAGACAGTTCTTCCAGTAAAAGGAATATGATAGCAGATGAAATTTGTCCCTACAAAAAGAAACTAAGAGTAACACAAAAGGTAAATAATAATGCTTTCTCCACGGATTGCCACCTACTATGGGACCTAAGGCTGGTCACCTCTTTAGCCTTGGGGCGTAACACAATGGTTATCAAATGAATGACAAAACACACAAGGTGAAAATAGAAATTTGGGTACTCTGTATAATTTTTTGTTTGGAATTGTAAGATGGAAGACCATGAAACCCCCATTCCTTATCTCAAAAGTAAAGAAAGCAAAACCACCATCAATTTGAAAGAGTTTCAGTCAAATCTTAATGAAAAACTTTACATTTTTACTATATCCTTTTCAGTAACACTTTTACACCCGTGTTTCATGTGCAGCTCAGTTTAGAACTATAGGGAACCAGTGGATTGCTGGTTCTGATGTACTAGCCCAAGTCCTTGTGGGACAAACCTCCAGTGTGCTGGCCTCTGCCACTTGCAATAGATCAGACCCACCAACTATTGCTGTTGTAGTTTAGGGGGGCAGTATTATGCCCTTTCTGAACCTATCATGGCCAGTGTGTTTTATCTACTGGGTTTTTGTATGTAACCCAGTGTATGCTGTTTAATTGTTGGTAGTGGGAGAAAAGCAAGATGGTGGAGAAGGATGGAATACAGATATGTATAGAAGGAAGATGGCCATCTGTAAACCAAGGAGAGAGGCCTGGAGCAGCTCCTTCTCTCACAGCCCTCAGAAGAGACCAATCCTGCTGACATCTTGATTGTGGACTACCAAAGGAGTAATTATTTTCTTTCTTCATTTTCATTTTCTATACATATCTGTGTCCCATCCTTTCCCACCATCTTGCTCTTGATTGAAAGCTATTATTTATGCATGGGGAGGCTCTGGTCAGTTATTTTCAGCGTTTTGATCCTTATGTCTTGCACAGATCTGATTCAAATGCTGCATCTTTTCCTTATTAGTTTTGTAATCTTGGACACATCCCATTATTTAGTTGAGACTTACTTTCAATATCTGCAAATTGAGAGTTCCAGCACCTCCTCAGAATAGTACAAAGCCCTCAAAAATGCCCTTAGCATGCAGAAGCTGTTCAGTAAATGTCAATTGCTTTGAGAATCTCTGTAGTTGTATGCTGCAGTAATTTATACAGAGGTAATCTTTATATCAATATAAGACACTTGTTAAAACACTTTGTCCCTTGCTTATTATTGCTATCTGATATAGCATCTGGTGATGGTAAAGATAAGGTAGCATTAAAAATAAAAATGGACAATCACAGAGTGTTAATTTTAGCAAGTAAGTAGATTATGTGACTTAAACAGCAGCTTTACGGAAATGTGAAAAAATTAAATCAGTTATGTAGATTTTTGAGAAACCTGCGGAGTGTTTTACACTTTATCTTGAAGGTACCAAAATAAAGCAAACAAGCATCGCTTCTTGTCTTTCCAAGTAAATGATGTGATAATTATCTAACTATTCCTGCTTTACTGAAGTTTTTAAAGGGATTTAAGATTTCTGTCCATCAATAACTGATTAGGGAAGTTAATTTGATAGGCATTATAAACAGCATCAATACCCTGCAGCTATAATGTACCAAGTTAAAATGAGGTCATTAAGGTAGACCCAAACTCGATATGACTGATATCCTTATAAAAAGGGAAAATTTGGAGACAGATACTCATACAAGGAGAATGCCATGTGAACATGAAGACAGCCATCTACAAGCCAAGGAGAGAGGCCTAAAACAGATCCTTTTCTCACAGCCTTCAGAAGGAACCAACACTGCCAACACCTTGATTTTGGACTTGTATCCTTTAGAACTGTGAGACGATGAATTTCTGTTTTTTAAGACACTTAGTTTATGGTTTTGTTGTGACAGCCTTAGCAAACAAATCAAGTAAAATATCAATTATTTTTAAAATTTGATAATTTTCATTTTGTTTTAATTTATAGCAAACAAAAGGCTAATCTAATATCTAAAGAAGTTATAGAAATTGATAAGAAAGACCAACAGTTCAATAAAGAAATGGGCAACAGATATGAATGAACAGTTCATAGAAAAGGAATACAGATGGCTCTTAGGTATATGAAACAATGTACAACCTGACTCATAATACAGCTACACTGAGAAATTGTCACTTATCTTGGAAAAGACAACAAAATGGCAAAATGGATAGCACAGTATTCGTAAGATTTTTAAACGACAAAGATCTTATAATATTGGTAGTGGAGATACATATTGATGCAATCCAAGAAAACTAATTTAGAAATCTTTACCAAAGTTACAAATGCACACGTGCTTATATATTTCTCCTCTTGGAATTTTTTCCTACTGGTATATATAAACGTGTGAAATGCAAAGTTATTCATTCATAAATGTTTGTGATAAACACAAAAATGTCTGTCACTGAGAGACTGATTAAATGAATTTTGGTACATACACAGTCAAACACTATAAAGCTATAAATAAGAAAAGAAGTTGTCTACGAATATGGAATGATCCAAGGTATATGGTTAAGTAATTAAACCTAGAAGTAGAATAGTGTATATATGACCACCATTTGTGTAAAAAATAGTGGAGAAAAATAATATGCTTGTAATTATAAGGTAACTTAGCTATTTAAAGTCACAGCCAGCATTTGATTTGAGGTGAGTTTGCCTCAGAGACTATCTACTGCCCCACTCAAGATTGTAATATTGTCAAAGTTGTAAAATAAGTTACTTTAAGTAACAGTCTGTTTTTATTTTGATCTATTATAACCTATTAATTTTCTATTCTAGACTTTGTTGTAAAGATTATTGCTTTGATGTGATCACTTAAGTGCCTCAATTCTTTAAGCTAAAAATGGTTGTCATGCTTAATTAATCACAAGGATTCCAATAGCACTTTTATCTTACCAGGTAGTTTCAGGAAATTCTGTTATTGTCAGCAGGGCATGCTGGGGAAGCATAAAGCTTACATTTATATTACTGAGGTCTTCTTGTCGCTTCCAACAGTAGTAGTTGAGTAAAGCAGACACTCTCTCACCTTACTTTTTCTGAAGCTCTCCCTCTATTACCTAGGTCGGAGATTCCAAGTAGTTAAAATTCAACATTTGCCACATGGAAAAAGGAGCTATGTGATAAGATCCCAATCTGAAATGTGATGAATTATTGAACAGGTAGTTTGTTGGGTGATTGAAGATTACCTGTGAAAGAGTGCTTATCTCCTTGAGGCACGTCGAAAGCTGACGGAATTGAGCCAATTCCGTCAGCTTTCATCGTGCCTGACTTTCGAAAGCTGACTGTCTCTTCAATGAGTTGTGACCTCTCGATGGTAATAGCTTATTATGATGATAAATGAACCCATCTCTTCAACTGAAGCCTGAGTACACACTTCAGCAGTTGCCTTGAATCATGAGGCCATTACGTCTCAAGTTCAGATGGACAACAGTGACAGCCACGGAAGCAGAGAGCATGCATGACTAGACACAGATGATTGTTTTACTCAGATGAATATATTTACAGCTACTTCCAAAGAAACGGGACCTCCTTGTGCCTTGTGTGTTCACACCTGAAATAGTTACCACGTGACGTTTCCTTTATCAGGAAGAAAGCTACATCATTCTGAGATAACTAGGTTTTCTTCTGGTTTTGTTTTTTGCCTTAGTTTTTGTTTGTTGTTTTTGGTGTTTAAATTGCCCAGTCTTGGTCTCCTGATTGAGTAAAATTTCAAAATAACAATATTTTTTTTACATTAAAGCAGTTTGTAATATACAAACAACTGTTTTTTAAAAATTAATTATTTTAATCCTCACAATTTAAATCTCACAATTTATATTTGATGTGAGTTAGGGAAACTAGTCAGAGACTTCTTTTTATTTGTAGAGAACTTTTGTAAAGCTCTTTGCTTTAAGAATCACACAAGCATAAATACTTTAGTTTTTGGATTTCTATTTCAAGGAAATGTCAAAAATTCTTTAAGTAGTTACTGAAGGTTGATATCAATTTCCTTATTCTGCTGTAGTGATATCTCTGGTTTGAGAAGAATTAGAGGAGAACAGGTTATTTATTATGTCTATAACAAAATACAGTCTTCTAATTCCTAATAATTATTAGACAGCGGTCAGTTGCCCACCTCCCAAATATATCCTGAAAAAACATATTCACCAAGCAAAACTAAGTTTATGACGTTACTGTAGTAAGGGAAAACACCAGCCACCTTGACAAAGTCTTAGTAGTGTCCCAAAAGGATAGGAAAGATCAGAGGAGGATACTCGTGGGCAGTATCCCAGTAGGGGAAAGGTTGGGTGACTTCAGGGTGCATCTTGAATTGCAGGCAAGTGGGCAGAATTTATGATACCCATAGCCTTGGATTTGTCACAAGAGTCTTGAAGTGTTGAAGAGCATTCTATTAGTATATAAGTAAGCTGGTTGAGACAGATCACAATCCAGGAACCAGGTTTTCTTGGAGCTTGTTTGCAGAATTAGTTAGTTAGTTTTCCATATATTTTTATCTTTTTATAATAAAATGTTTCAAGCATATACAAGGTAGTGAGACTATTATAATGAACCTACCATCCAGCTTCAACAATTATCTACTCATGGACAATCTTATTTCAACTATAATCACACCTATTCCCCTATACCTCCCTCCCTCCACCACACTGAAGCAAGTCCCAGAGCTCTTATCATAAATATTTCAGCAGTAGGGGTTATAAATTATGCTTGCTCCCAGCCTTAACATAGGAATATGGAATTATGTTGACTTTAGTTCTTACAGACAGTAGCTGTGGGATCATATAATATAGTTACTTAGTTTTTTTGTGCCACTGCTTCCTCATGTGTAAAGTGGAGATAATACTAATACCCATTTCAGCAGAGTTATTTTGAGGATTTAATACGTATACAGCACTTAAGACATTGCTTGATAAATAATAAGCACTCAGTATTAGTGGGCCTATTTTGAGGTCAGACATTATTCATTGAAATTTTAGAAAAACTACCCATAAAGAAAGGAGGGAAAGGAAAGGACAGGAGAGGAAAGGAAGGGAGGGAAGAAGGGAAGGAGGGAGGAAGCAAGGAAGGAAAGAAGGAAGGACGGAAGGAAGGAAGGGAGAAATAGAGCAGAAAAGGAAAAGAAGAATCTGCTCATATATATTGCATTTTTTAGGGTGTTTTGATTTAAAAAGTAACAATCTATTGGGACCTCTCTCTCCTAGTCCAAATCTATGAAGAGGTGGTTTGATCTTTGAGTAAATACCCTTTTTTCCAGTTTTCTTCTGAGGCTGGGTTTGACATGATTATCAGCCCCAGTGTCCTTGAAATAAATCCTTTATAATGGAACTGGAAATAACCCACAAGCACAAAGCTTGGCAGGCCATTGAAGGTCTCCGAGACCATTTAATGCCTTAAGCTTATTTTTACTTATCATCACAGGGAAAAAAAATGAATAGCGGCATTGTCTTATATCAAATAATTTTAAATTAAGATGTGATTTTTTTTTATAAAAGTCAAAATACTTTTTGCTTTTCTTTCAGAACACATGTAGAGATAAAATTTGATTATGTTAATATCTAATCTTAATTCTGCTCTTGATGAGAAACTCTTTTGAAACTTTTACACAGGAAACAACACAGCAGTTTAATGGATCTCACTGTCTAGCAGATATTTGGAGGATGAAGGATAGAGTAAGTGTTTGGAACAAGAAATAACTTTCTATTGTGCCAAACACATGAACTTTGTGCCTGGTGAAAGATACTTAGGCTAAAGAAAATATAAACTATCCTGGGAATGAACCCTATGACCACTTGATCCTTTAAGACTTAGCAGGGATGGGGTTTGGTTCCATGTCCCTGACTCGTGTGGTATGATAATTTTACTTAAAAGAGACAAGCCAGGGCTTCCCTGGTGGTGCAGTGGTTGAGAGTCCGCCTGCCGATGCAGGGGACACGGGTTCCTGCCCCGGTCCGGGAAGATCCCACATGCCGCGGAGCGGCTGGGCCCGTGAGCCATGGCCGCTGAGCCTGCGCGTCCGGAGCCTGTGCTCCTCCACGGGAGGGGCCACAACAGTGAGAGGCCTGCGTACCGCACACACACAAAAAAGAGACAAGCCAGGTTAAGGGGTTCAGCTAAACCATTTACATCAACCCCTTTTTAATATCTAGTTAGAGCTACATCAGTCTCTCAAGTGTGGTGCTCAGGCCCACATCAGAGTCACCTGGGGTCTTTATTGAAAGTGGACATTACTGACGCCTATCTTAGATTCACTCAGTCAGGAGATCTGGGGGAAATGTGTGGAAATCTACATTTTTAAACAACCTCCCCAAGTGATTCTTTACGCATAACGTTTTGAGAGCCACTCTTTTATGATTACTTTAAAAAATTACTGCTGATGAATTAAGTATCTGTATATGATTCCAGAGAGTGAAACTTCCCGAAGCTTAAAAAAAAAAAAAAAAAAAATCCTGCCACATGCTTTACTCTGAATTCAGAGGTTGACTTTTTTACCCAATAGTAATAGTTTAGCCTGTGCAATGGAACCCTATTACCATATTTTCTTAGCTACCACAAAATGTGTAAATCCAAATCTATATATCCATCTCATTACAAACAGAAACACCTACACACAATACGCACACACATACATATTCACATGGGAAGAAAATGACTCTTAGAAATAAGCTGTGTTCTTTTTTAACAGGAAGTCCAAAATGCCCTGCCATTAATATCTGGAATGAGGAAGCTTGGCAAGATCAGAATATGACTTGGGGATTAGGGAGAGTTTCAGATTCTAGAAGAGGTTCCAGCTCTTCCTGAATGTGTTAACAGTTTTGCTGCTTGAGCTAAGTATAAACACAAGCAAGACCCTTAACTTCATTGTGTTTGAATTTTTTATTGGTGAAGTTAGGGAGAAGTTATAACTTTCGCAACAGATCCTGTTTTGCAAATAAAATCTTAATTAGAACACACAAAATCAACAAAAATCGTTCAAGTGGGTGACAGGGCTGGTGCGGGTTACCAGGGGAGACAGGAACGGTGCTGGTTACAATGACTGGCAGGGCCGGTCCTGGTTATACTGGGTGACAAGGCCAGGAGCTCTGTCTGCATTTTATTCCATAGCCTCATCTGTGGTTTCCCCAAAAGAAAACTAGGTTTTGGAGAAACATGGTATGAAAACAAACAGACCAAATGAATTAGAAAGTCTCTTGCAGATTTAAAATTTTATGATTCTAACAGCAAACAGAATAATACAATCAGCTGACTACTAACAATGAAATAATAACTCTACAAAGTATGGTAAAGAGGCTACTTGATACCAATTGAAAACACAAGTGTTTCTCAGCTGAGCTACTGTCCATATCCAGATGCCTTGATGATACGTACACCCAGCCATAGAAAATGTGGGAGGTTTCAGAGCAAAGCAACTAAAATGATTTAAGACACTGAATAGTCGGTGTTGAGCCCACATCATTTCTTACCTAAACTACAGAAAAAGCCATCTAACTTTCTACCTCCAGCCTTCCCATTCTAATATTTTATTCACATACCTGATGGAGGAAGATCTTTATAAAACTCAAATTTGATTGCCTCAGTCCACCGCACTGTCTTAACGATACAGTGAGGTCTCCGAGACAATTCTGGTCTTGTACTCAGGAAGGAACTCTGTGGTCCAGCCATTCAAATGCCCATATGCATTCCATACTCTCTCATACTTTCCTATCTCACATTTTCCTTTTGTCTGAGATTCTCTTGTACCATTTTCCTGAGTGACTGACTTGTATTCATCCTTCAGAATGCAGTTCAAGCATTGATTTCTATAGGAAAATTTTCTGACCCCATCTCCCAGGACAGGCTGAGTTAGGCCTTCCTTTGTGCTCTTTCCCTGAGACTTCCCACCACCCAGCATACAAAAATATTCCTCCCTAAACTGTGAGTTCCTGGAGGCAACTGGGTTCTGTTCACCTTTGTGCTTCTAGGACTTAGGAGATTGCTTAGTGTTGTTTAGGAGCTTAATAATCTCCTGTAGAGTGAATAAATAGATGCTCTATGTGAATAGTTATTATTTCTATTTCCATAGAAGATGAACAAGAGGAAATATGGGTAGACTTCAACTAAATAAAAAAGTTTTGAAGCTGTAGAAAAAGAACTTGGTTGGGATTTCTTCCGAAGTGCCTGTCTGGATTTTCTAAATATTGTAAAAAATAATTCTGGGATCATTTAAGGCCACATCCATTCAGAGCCAGGCAGATGACCTGAATAGTCTGCCAAATTCTTTTCCAGCCCTCAAATTGTATGAGCCTGAGCAGCATTGTTTGAGTAAAAGTCTTGTTCTCTGTGAATCAGGAGGGAGTTACGCTGTTTTGAATATTTACACAGAAACAAAGAATTTCAGAACTGGAAATCATTTGAGCCATATTCTATTAAATGGTTTTCACATTGTGCTCTGTGTGGTCTTCCTGTGCTGGGACAGGAGGCATGGAATAGACAGGGAGCCCCTTTCCTTCTTAGACCAGGTGTATTTATCTATTTTGCACATTGAGAGTACATGGAATGGAAGCTGAGGCTGTGAGAGATGAAGTCACTTGAACAAAGATACACAGCTTCTCCAGAGACCAGGCTGACGTTAGAGTTATGACCCCCTGACTTCCGTGCAGATCTCTTTCCATTTTTCCTATGCAACACATGAAAAAGGGCAGGTTATTTACATAACGGTCAAGGTAAGTTAAAATTGTGACATTTGTTTTGAAACATCAATTTTGAGTTCATGCCATCAAATTAAAGAAGTTTGTTAGCTAAATTTAATTTGCTTTCACGTAGGAAGCAGCTGTCTTTCAAGATAATAAAATAAACAGATACAATAATATTTGGTCAGCTGTGGCTTTTAATTTAAATGTTTGACTTAGTGCTGTTTAGTCTGCTGATTTCCAAAATATTCTCGTGGAGAGAGGTGTACGCATTTTAAAGCATCTTTAATGTTTATTATGATGTCCTAGGTCTGGCTGTCTTTCTATCTCTCTGCATCCCCTGAATAGACATGGCACTGCTTTGGCAGCACCTGTTTGACAATATACGTGTTACTTTCATAATCTGTATTTTTTAGAAGAAGTGGCAAAGATGCGATAGGCCATTTTCTTCTTTAGTGTCTCCATAGTTTTGTCTTTCAGAATGTCATGTAGTTGGAATCATAAGTATGTAGCCTTTCCTGGTGGGTTTCTTTCAATTAATAAGATACATTTAAGGTTTCTTCATTTCTTTTGGTGAATTGATAGTTCATTGCTTTTTAGCGCTGAGAAATACTCCATTTTGGGGCTACACTACAATTTATTTATCTATTCACTTACTAAGGGACATCGTGGTTGCTTCCACGTTTTGGCAAAAATGAATAAAGCTGCTGCAATCATCCACAGGCAGGTTTTACTGTGGATATAGAATTTTTTGTGGGCTTACGTTTTCAGTCCCTTTAGGTTATTGGAAGAGAATGTTTAGTTTTATATGTAACTGCCAGTGTCTTTCCAATTTAGCTGTATTGTTTTGCATTCCCACCAACAATGAAAGAGAGTTCCTGTTGTTCCACATTGTTGCCAGTATTTGGTGTTGTCAGGTTATAGGTATTAGGCATTCTGATTGGTGTGTGGTGGTATCTCATTGTTTTAATTCTTGATTCTCTAATGATGTATGATGCCGAGCATCATTTCATATGCTTTCTTGCTAACTGTATAAAATCTTTGGTGAGTAGTCAGTTCATATTTTTGCCCGTTTTTTAAACTGGATTGTTGATATTTTTATTGTTGAGTTTTAAACGTTCTTTGTATGTTTTGTAATAAGTTCTCTATCAGATACGTCTTTTGAAAATATTTTCTCCCGAACTGTGACTTGCTTCTCATTCTCTTGACAGTGTCTTTTGCAGAGCAGATCATTTTTAATTTTAATAAAGTCCCACTTATTTATTTTTCTTTCATAACTATAGTATTGTATTTAAAAACTCATTACCAAACCTAAGATCATCTAGATTGTCTCCTGTGTTATCTTCCAGGAGGTAAAAGACTGAATAGGACCCCAAGGGATTATCCAAATTAGAGGTTTTTATTCCCAATAGATTCATAAAGGGTTATGTACAGTATGCTAGCTGCAGATGTAACCCAATATCAAAGCTTCTGATTTAGACCGCTCCCCCATATCCATAAGTCTTTTTTTTTCCTCAGTAAGAAGTACCTAGAAATACCGTTTTGCCACTCTATGCTGCAATAATGCATTTCTGGAGAATGCTAGGGTACCCAGCCCATATATATTTCTCAAGGTTGTGTAGTATAATAGCAAAAATGATGGAGTCAAACAGACCTGGTTTTGTTTTTTAAACCTAACATTTACTAGCTGTGAGATTTTAGAAAAATCCTTTCACTTCATATCCTTCATCACTTTAGTTATAAAATGGAGATTGTAAATGCTACCTCACAGAATTACCATGATGATTTCATTTAATAATACATAAAACATCTGGTATGTAATAGGAACTGGATTATTATTTATCCCTTTGGTTTCCCTTGATATTCCCATAAAAATAATTTGATTTAATATGCAAAATTATATGATAGATTCCAGTTGACTAACTGAATCTGGAGGAAGAGGCTTATCACTTATTTTTCTCTTTGGTTTTTAAAAAGTATCTCGAGAAGAAACAGAATCAGTGACCATAAACAAATTGCTGCCTACTGATTCAGGATGAACAAGGACAATAATGGTTGTCGATGCCCTACTGTGCAGAACAAAAATGAGCTCAATATATGACAGAAATCATGAATCAGTAAGCAAATTCTGTTTTACAAATGATGGATAACCACAAATCAGCTAGCAAATGGAGTCTCTAGTTGTACAACTACAGTAACCTGCAGCTACATTCTATGGAATAAACACCATTGTAGAGATAGAAACTTTATTGTTTATAATTTATGAAAACTGTTCTTCTTTGTTTTCATGTCAGTTTGAGGATAGGAGAATATCCTTTAGGGCAATACATGCCTTTCATACATTAGGGCTGCCTTGAGCATATTCTGGCACATTATATAAATATTAAGTAATCCCTATAATTAAAATGATGTTCCTTGACATGAGGATGGAGACACATGGTTATCTGAATAGCCTTGAGGTAGTTTTGCAATAAGTAGACTTTTGCTTCTCTAGAATGTGTAATTAATAATGCTATGTTACAAGTGGGTATTAATTAATGGTTGAAATACAAAAGACGACTACAGGTATTATCATGATAAATACTAGTTAGTATTGAATCATGGAGGGATATAAGAGATCCATTTTCACTCTTAATGGAAATTATTATTTCATTTTATTAATACACTGAGTATTAACTTAATAAATAATAAAAGAACATTAATATAAAGTGCCATTCTTAATATTCTATTTATGATGCATGATTTTTGTCACAAAATTATAAAATACTTTAAAGTTATTGAGAATGCTTTGTATAGATTGTACTTATTGAAAACACAAATTGTACCTAAACATGGGTTAAGGCCTTTGTTTTGAAATTAGATTTTGGAGCAGGAAAATAAGCTGTATAATTATGTTCTTAAAGTGTAGATAAATACAAAGAGTGTGTTTTGAATAAAAAAATACATATTTTTAGAATCTTAAATCAGTTAGTTACTTCTTTTCATATACAAGTCCCAACATCTGGTTTCTAGAACCAGTTTATGTCTGTTAGGTTTGTAATTATGTGAATGCACATGAATATCAAATCATTTGGTCGGTCAGTCTTAGAAATCTTTTTGGCAATTGTCTACTCTCCTTGGTGTTGAATTCAGCCTTCCCTTTAAACTAGAGAAAAGAATGTTAACAGACTACCTTCAGTAAGACTACCATAGTAATATGGAGAGCTATACCTTACTTTACCTCAACAATCTTTCTCCTGTAAACGTTTCCATCGCGTTTTCCATGGAGATCATCTGTTACCAAGTTGTGAATCAATTCAAAGCTTTCCTCTTTTAAAATAATCTGTTCATATTGAAACATGAGATGTTTCCTACTTTGAAATAAGATTGTTTAAAAGATCTTGTTGATAGCCTTTTCATAGAGAAAAAAAATGAAAACAAGTTTAAACAAATGTCAGAGTTTCTGAAAACTCCAGGATGTAAACTATTCTAGACTGTCATTCACAGACAAAGACAGCTTCCTATTTATGGGCTTGGGGCAGTTCATCCTCTATAACTTGAAGAGTTAGTTCTGAAGCTCAGATGCAAAGAGATATTGTCACATTTCAAAAAATGTTTCTAAAAGTCCCTTGAGAAAAATAAATTTGGGCCAGTAACCAGTAGTTTGTGTTCCAGAAGACTGTGTAAACCTAGTAAAGTCAAGAAGTGGTAAACCTAGTAAAGTGAAGAAGTGTCTTTCTCTCTTTACTTCTTAGAAATGCACAGAGGAGGAGATAATTGTCACATGTATGCCAACCAGCACAATCCCAATGCCAAAAGCTCTTAGCTCGCATCACCAAAATTCACCAGAGTTCATAGTTTGTTTGTTTTTTTCAAATATTAGAAACATCAAATTTTCTTTGCCATAGGGTTCATGACATATAAAAAGAGCGTGTACAGATACATGTATGTATTGCATTGGCCAGAAAAGTTCATTTGGGATTTTCATAAAATGTTATGGAAAACCCAAAAGAACTTTTTGGCCAACCCGATACACATGCATGTATATATGTACCCTCATATATATGTGTGTATATACCCTAAAAAGCATTTTTGTTGCTAAAATTGTAAAACCATTCCTGGCAACCCCTGCTGTAGGTAACTGAGTAGTGCAGTAAATCCAGCCCTAAGAAAAATCTGTGGAATAGATGAAGTCTGTCTTTCATGCACAATTAATGTCTTTCCAACTGTGGCCCCCATTCTCCTGATGGTTATCTAGGATTCTTCTATTCCTCTTAATTATACTATTACTTGGATCTAAGTACTCAAGACAGACACTTAAGAGAATTATCATTGCAAATTACCATTTGATGACCTATGTATATATTCATTTATCAGGAACTTTCTAGTCTCTGAGCAGTGAATACAACAGAAAAAACCCTGCCCTCCTAGAGCTTATTTCTAGTTAGAAAAGAGAAAATTGATTAAGTACATAAAATACAGTATGTTAGGTGGTTATAGATGCTAAGGAGAGGGCTTCCCTGGTGGCGCAGTGGTTAAGAATCTGCCTGCTAATGCAGGGGACACGGGTTCGAGCCCTGGTCCAGGAAGATCCCACATGCCGCGGAGTGATGAAGCCCATGCACCACAACTACTGAGCCCACGCATTACAACTACTGGAGCCCATGCACCTAGAGCCCGTGCTCTGCAACAAGAGAAGCCACCACCATGAGAAGCCCGTGTACTGCAACGAAGAGTAGCCCCCGCTCACCACAACTAGAGAAAGCCCGTGCACAGCAATGAAGACCCAATGCAGCCAAAAATAAATAAAAATAAAATAAATCAATTTTTAAAATGCTAAGGAGAGAAATAGATCAAGGAAGAGGATAGGAAGAGTGATGGTAGGTTGATGATGCTATAATTTTAGATAGAATATTTATTCAAAGAACTCATGATGATATAGGATCAAACTATGTGGATATCTTGGGCAAGAGGGTCTTAAGGCAAGAGTAAAGCAATTGTAAATGCCCTAAAACATGCATATGCCTGGAATGTTAAAAAAATAATTCAGTATGTGGTGAGTGAGAGGGAATGTAGAAGGGGATGGGGGTAATGTTGAAGGCCTTTAGGTCATTATAATGTCTTTGGATTTTTCTCACAATGAAAAAGGAAGCCTTTGGAGTGCTTTGAGCACAAGAGTGTAATTATCTGAACTATTTTAATAGGGTCAATATGATTGTTACATTGAGAATAGAATGAAGAGGACAGGACAGAAATAGGGAGACCAGAGGCTTTGTAATCATCGGATCAGTAGATATGATGGCTTGGACCAGCGTGGTAGCAGTGGAGGTAATGAAAAGTGATTTGATTATAGATTATTTTGAAGGTAAAGCCAAAAAGATGTGTTGAGAGTTTGGTTGTGGAACATTTTAGAGAAAGAGGAGAGTTGAGGATGACTTCAAAGTTATGAATCTGAACACCTGAAAGAATAGAGTTACCATTTACTTCAGTGAGGAAGACAGGGAATAGCATATTTTGGGAGGAAGATCAGGAGCTCAGCCTAGCTGGTTCTATTAAGTTAGAAATGCCTTTTACATATCCAAGGAGAGATGTTAAGATGATAATTCTCATACAAGTCTGAAGTTCAGTGTGTGTGTGTGTGTGTGTGTGTGTGTGTGTGTGTGTCTGTGTAGGGAAGGGAGGGCATCTAGACTAAATTTCTAAAAAATGCTTTAATCTTCAATACAGATGTCGGTTAAGCTAGGAGACTAGGTATGATAACCACAAAGACGAGAAAAGAGAGATAAGAGAAGAAATCTGAGGATTGAGTCCTGGGACACTCCGACGCTTAGACGTTAAGAAAGTGAGGAGAAACCAGGAAGGAGATTAAGAAGGAATAGCCAGAAAGATAGAAGGAAAATCAGGAGAGGAGGGTATTGAAAGCCAATTGAGTTAATCAAGAGTGCACAACTCTGTCAAATACTACTGATGGATCAAATAAGGTACAGAATGAGAATTGACCATTGGATTTAGCAATGGGTGCTACTGGTGACCTTGGAAAGTGCACTTTCAGTAGAGTGATGGGTATAAAAATTGGAGTGGATTTATGAGAGAATGAGGAGAAAGGATTTGGAGACAACAATGATAGACCTCTCTAGGAAAAAAATACAGACATATGCTTGGACATGAATTGAAGTGGTGGGAAGGGTTGAAGTTTTCTTCTATTGGCTTTTATGTTCTTAGAAAAATAGAAAATGGTTGAGCATGAGGATATGGGAGGAGGATTTTGGAATTTTAAGAAGAAAGGAGAAAATATGAAATAGCAAGCAAGAACATAGGAGGAAAAATGGACCAGGAAGTACTAAGGAGTCACATGAGTTTAGTGATCATGAATTTGATGTGAGGTCAGTCAACAAGGTGTTATGTGTTTCTTCAAATATGTCCAGCTCAACAGTTGCAGATACAAACAAGGTAGAGAGTTGGATTTAACTAGGGTGTGTTTAGCCAAGGGAGTACAGTGAAACTAGAGAAGGGCAAGGGAGTTGAGATTTATGGAAGGGAGAGATTAAAATTTTTGGCCACAGAGTTCAAGATGGTGATGGTAAAGTCTCAGGTCATAATATTTTCTCATTTTCCCCTCCTTCTAAAATGCTATCGGGGGCTTCCCTGGTGGCGTAGTGGTTAAGAATCCGCCTGCCAATGCAGGGGACATGGGTTAGAGCCCTGGTCCGGGAAGATCCCACATGCCGCGAAGCAACTAAGCCTGTGTGCCACAACTACTGAGCCCGCACTCTAGGGCCCGAGAGCCACAACTACTGAGCCCGTGCGCCTAGAGCCCGTGCTCTGCAACAAGAGAAGCCACCGCAGTGAGAAGCATGCGCGCTGCAACGAAGAATAGCCCCCTGCTCGCCGCAACTAGAGAAAGCCCGCGCTCAGCAATGAAGACCCAACACAGCCAAAAGTAAATAAAGAATTTAAAATGCTATTGGTATTTTAGGTAAAATAAGTCTTTGTTTTATAGGACTATGCAAGGCATTATAAAATATTTAGTATCCTTGACCCCGCAGACAATAAACATCAGTAGCACTTCACCAAAGTTAAGGGAACGGTAAGTAATCGTGAACAGTTTTTTAACCTCAGTGCCTTTTCTTCTTTTTTGAAATTGGCCTTTTTCTACACGCCCCCCAAAACAAAGCTAGTTTATATAATATTAAAATACTTATGCAAAGACAAAAAACAAGCCAATCATCTGTTTGTTATATCCAGTACAAAATATGGCAACAAGGAAAATATAGGTTAATGTCTTGAAATAACACTTTGCTATACACAGAAGAATGTTTACCAATTACTTAACCAATTGTCATGTTTCATAATTATATTAGTAATAGCAATAACTGAAATGTATTGAGTAATTTTGTGTATATCTGAAATACTTTGTGTTCACATGTGTACATGACACAGTGCCAATTGTTTTACCTACATTATCTGATTTGACCTTCACACAGTGCTCTGAAGTATCTATTATCATTATTCTTATTATATAGCAAACAATTTAAAAATGTGCTTATTACTTGGGGAACGGAGGAATGTTTTGCAATATTATGTATGGTTGCTCACTTTTCATTCGTATGCGTTGACACTGAATAGTTTCAGGCTGCTAAGGCAGCACTGTAGAGTGTACACCCGTTTTTCTAGGCATAAACACACTTTATTCTTTGTCCTTTAGTTCCTCAAACTGCCCATGCACTTCCTTCCTCTTTCTTTTTACACTGATGATTAAAATGGAGAGCTTAAATTTTTTTAAACAAAAAGAAGCCAATGGAACATATGCCCTCCAAAATATTGTTTAGAGCATCTTAAGCATAACATGATTCAGCTGCTTAAAGAAAATGTTCAGCTTCTGGAGTGGCATGTTATTAGATATTAGTGACATTTACTTGTAAATGAATACATGTCCTCTGCCTCAGTGTAGTCACCATCGCTATATCAACACAATATATATAGACTTCCAAATACATTGCAGAAAAATGATATAGAAATAATAGTGGTCACTAAGGCGCCCTTGATTGAAACTGCATTATACAATGTTCTTTCTTTTTAGCTCAATATCCTGAAAAATATAGCTGTCTATTTAAAGAAGACATTTTCATGTTTGTCAGAATATTGTCATCACACAGTTTATGTACAATATGGTCCTAATTTGTGTCTATATGTGCTAGGCTTAGAAAAGTCACTTTAAGTTTTACTTAATTTATGTTGGAGTTTAACTCTTACTTTTGACATGATTTATAAGGAGATCTCAGCTTCTTCCTGCTTGAAACTCAGCAAATGTCATTAGATACATAGGGAAAGTATATGGTCTTATTATAGCTGTGTCTGCTAGGGCTGCAGTCCTGTTGTTAGAAACCTGTCAGAATTTTCAATGTAAGCCTTCCTTTTCTGGGTGTTATGATTTAATCTGTTAACTCCTATTGCTCCCTGGAAATTGTGCAGCCATTCTGTATCTTAGAACAAAATCTATAATTGCAAGTCCCTTTTTCTTTCTGCATATTTCCCCTCCCCCACGTTTTATTTTTACTATTTCAATATCACAGCACTTGATTGCAAATTGGAATTCTGGATCTGTTTACAGAGCTGGTGACTAGTGACCCCTCAAGAATTTCTTTATATTGACTGATATATGTGGTAGGTTGTATAATGACCCCTCCAAATATGTCCGCATCCTAATCCCCAGAACCTATAAAATTTTCTTTACGTGACAAAAAGTTCTTTGCAAATGTGCTTAAGTTTAAGGACCTTGAGATGGGGAGATTATCCTGGATTATCTAGGTGGGCCCAATCTAATCACATGAGGCCTTAAAGTTAGAAGCGGAAGGCAGAAAAGAAGGTCAGAGTGATGTGACAATGGAGGAAGAGGAAGGAGAGCTTCTAAGCATGAAAGAGATTCTGTCCATTATTGCTGGCTTTGAAGATGGACGGGCCCATGAGCCAAGGAATGTGGATGACCTCTAGAAGCTGAGAATGGGCACTGGCTGACAGCCAGTAAGGAAATGGGAACCTTAGTTCTATAACCACAGAACTGAATTCTGCCAATACTCTGATGAGCAAGCACATGGATTCTCCCCTAGAACCTCCAGAAATGAATGCAGTCCTGCTGACACCATGATTTAGCCGTTTTAGCCCAGTGAGACCCATGTTGGAATTCTCGGCTACAGAGCTGTGACATAATAATTTAGTGTTGCTTCCAGCTGCTAAGTTTGTTCTGACAGCAACTGGAAACTAATATAATATATATGGATGCTTGTATCTTTGGTCAGAAGGAGGTGAGAGTTATTTTGTGCAAAAGACCAGGAGGAAATAATGGGATGAAAAAAATCAATAGGAAAAGATGTCATAGTTTTTGTCCCTTTTTCTCCTCTCACCTTCTTGGAGGGCCGTGAGAAACTGGTATTTAAATCCTCATTACAATAGAGAAAAAGGTGGAGGACTGGAAATGAGTAAGATATTTTTGTGAAAATTTTGTGAGACAAACTGTGAAACATAGCAGAGGAAGAGCCCATTTTCCCCACATCTAACCAAGAGCAGATTTGATATCCTGAGAGTTCAGAGCAGCTTTGCATGAATCTGGGTTCCTGCTATGGGCACCAGCAGCCACCTAATGAAGAGGTGTCCTGATGAGTGACTAGAACAGATTTCCTTTGGAAATGAAAGGGGTCTAAGACTATCTTTATTGGACACCAATGTCAGTGAGACCTCATTTCTACCCATACGTTTGTGAGGTCTGGGGATATGGGCATCATGTAAAACAGACTATATTTATCATTAGAAAAACCTGAAGTAATTAATGTCCAAATATTCAGCCATTTTAAATGATGTATAATGCCACATATTTAGGTTAAAACCCCCAAAGTGAATCATTTATCATAATAATTCTACCAATCCAGCTGTTTGTTATTCTGTAGAAGCTCCTCAGAGCTCACCTATTGCTGACTTTTGTGTTTTTCACTTATATCACAGAGTCAGGATGTTCAAAGTATAACAAAAATTGGAGGTAAATTGAAGAATGAATGTAATAATGGTATTTCTGCTCCATACACATGTTGTACTGGAGCTATTTTGTTTTAATTAATTAATTTATTTATGGCCGCATTGGGTCTTTGTTGCTACGCACGGGCTTTCTCTCTAGTTGCAGCAAGCGGGGGCTACTCTTTGTTGTGGTGCGTGGGCTTCTCAATGAGGTGGCTTCTCTTGTTGTGGAGCATGGGCTCAAGGCGCGTGGGCTTCAGTAGTTGCGGTACGTGGGCTTCAGTAGTTGCGGCACGTGGGCTCAGTAGTTGTGGCTTGCGGGCTCTAGAGCGCAGGCTCAGTAGTTGTGACACATGGGCTTAGTTGCACCACGGCATGTGGGATCTTCCTGGACCAGGGCTTGAACCCATGTCCCCTGCATCGGCAGGCGGATTCTTAACTCCTGCACCACCAGGGAAGTTGGAGCTATTTTTGTGATAAGAAATCCATTAACATGAATATAGTTTAAATTGAATGAGTAAATTTTATTGAAGCAAAAAAATGTTTACTTGGGAGGGTACACTTATGAAGAGTTGAAAAATCAAAACTGCATTATTAAAATTAAGCCATATTGATGTGAATAAATCAGTTAGTATGCTCATTATTAATTGTGTATATACTTTCATGCAATTTAGAAAATCAGTTACATGGAATGTGTGTTTAAGTATTCAAGTGTTAAACAACCTAGGCAAATACTAGGAGGCGTAAAACTGATCATTGACTCTGGGTCTTTATGAAACTATATGAAAAAAAGAGAAATTTGTCAGTGGACTCAAGTGAGTTCATCTCATTAACCTACTACAAATTGTGGCCTGTGTGCTTGAGTGAACGTAATGCAGTACATTAAGTTAATCTTATCTTATTCTAGTTTATTTTAGACAAAATTTATTATTTAAAAGCTGGAAGTAAAATTTTAAACACATTTCTGAAATATTAAAAAGATAATTTCAAAATTCCAGCCTTTACATGAGCGTATTGACTCATCTGAGCATGTTTTATACTCAGAATTGAATGCTCACATTGGCATGATTGACAAGCAAGAAAATTCCAGGGACTGGGAAGCTTAGAACCAATTGAACTGGAAGAAAACAAACATTATTTATTTCAGTGTATAGAGTTTGTGGACAAAAATAAAAGGGTTCTTCTTAATTATTATGCTTCTAGAGTATCCACACTTCGGGTTTGTTTTGTTTTACTCTTATCAGGCCATGGTGAGGAACCAATGAGCTTTAACAAGATGACTCAAAGACCCCTGGTGCTCTTGCTTTCTCCCCTCACATGCTGTGCATAATCAGTACTCCTCCAAAAGAGCAAACTTTGCTTCACCCCACCTTTTTCATCCATTGACACAGCTACCAGGCTTTTCTGTCTTTCTAACTTGACATTAAAAAAGATTCACATTTTGTAAATTGAACCAAAATAGAAATACATGATTCTTTTTGCTATATCCTTAGATTTATACATACTTTTGCATAAGGCCAAGCTTAATACCAAGACATATGTAAAAATATGCTTATTGAATTACCTAATAACTAAAATTATAACAATTTTATTTGGTCCAGAAAAATGATCAAATTTTCTCGAATGTCAGATGTATAAAATAGATAGAAAAAGTTAATAAAATGATGAATGTGCTTGCCTGATGATTATGATACACATTAACATTTCTTCAATTCTCATTAGCCAAATATAATGTAACTCTAAAAATGTCTATTATGGCATTAATTTGTTAAAAATTTATTATGCAAATTACCTTGCATAAAAAATACTTTGCCTGGATGTTCTTTTTCCTCTCATTTTTGAACTACTTAATGCATTCAAAGTATATTGTCAGATTTGATAACATTTTTAGAAATAGTGAAATTTATTGTTTATGTTTAATTATTTGATTCTTAATTTACAATTTTAAATAAATAAATTATATGGTTAGTACATTTTCTTAGAATTACTTCCTAGTTAGAAATGCTCCAAATGTTGTCTTATAGATATGAAACTATACATATCATTAGTTTACCCCAGGCTTTCTTTGTTAGAATTAAAACTATGCCAGTATATCATGAATTTCTTCTTATGTTTGAAGAATACTCACTGCATATTCCTTGACACTATTTTATTGATATGCAGGCAAACAATTGTAGTGGTGATAGACTTTAATACATGACTCAATCTTTGAAAGGTAAGGAGAGAGGATGTAAACATTGATAAATCTTACTGAAGATTAAAAAATAAATAATAGCACTTTGTTAATTTTATATTCATAAATAGGGCCTATACTGATGGACTATTTTAAAAATCAGTCTCATGACAGACTACACAGAAATACTCATGTACACACACACTTTTCAGAAATTCTAAAACCAGAAAATGTTTAGTTTTCAGTCTCTGATCATGGTGTGGTCAAATATAAATTAAAAGTAATAAATTAATTAAAATCTTGAAACATGCTATAAAATAACTATCCTGCAAAAAGAAATTTAAATTACAATTATATATAATCTAGAAAACTGTGTATGATAAAGCAAAAACTCAGATGATGCAAAAGCAGTATTCAGGGTAAATCTAAAGTCCTAGATGCTTTCATTATAAAATAAAAAAAGGAGGAAGAGGAAAATAAGGACAAAAAAATCACAGCAGCTCTCTCTCCCCACACTCTCTGGAGAACAATTATTTTATTCTGTTCATCTCTATATCTTTGAAATCTATTAATTTTAAAAATATAGATTATATATTCAATACGTGTTTAGTGAATGAAATTTAAAAAAGAAATTTAACCAAAAAAAAAGTGCTATTCTATGCTCATAAAAATAATATGCAAAAGGATGGCAGAATTATAGCTCTAAAGAAAGGTCATTTAAGAAAAGCTAAGCTATAGAACAGTATACCTTTTGACTGGCAATAGCTAAACGTATCAAACTAGCCAGCGTGCTTAACCCATATGGGAGAAAACTAAGAGCTAAGAGTTTTCCAGTAATCTATTGCTGAGTGACAAACCACCTCAAAATTAGTAGTGTAAAACAGCTATTTTAATATGTTCACAAATTTTGCAGGTAAGGAATTTGAACAGAGTATTGCAGAGATGGCTACTCTTTGCTCAATAATATCTTGGGGCTCAGGCGGGCAGACTTGAATGGTTGTGAGTGAATTGAACCATTGGAAGCTTCTTCACGTACATGGCTATTGCCTGGAATGCAATAGCTCAAAGGCTGAACTCACCTGAGGCAGACCAGGCATCCCACACATGACCAATATATGTAGTTTGGGCTTCCTCAAAGCATGGTGGCCTTAGGGTAGTAGGAACCTTCATGGCAGCTCAGAGTTCCAAAAGAATATATACCCAGAAAATAAGGCAAAAGCTTAATGATGATTTATGACCTTACCTCAGAAATCGCACACGATATTCCATTGGTCAAAGCCATCACAAACCCATTCAGATTCAAGAGAGAGGACAGATACCCGCATTGACTCTCACTGGGATGGGTGTCAAAGAATTTGGGACAGTATTTTAAAACAATTATAACAAAATAAAATAGAACAGAAAACGTGTTGTCCTAAGCAAATAGTATCTATGAACACATGTAGAGACGCAGAACTGAAACCAAGTCCCAGAATCTCTGCCATTATTTACACTTTGGCTTTGGGCAGATCACATATCTTCTCTGGTCCAACGTTTTCCTTCTGATAAAATAAGTGTTTGGGGGCTAAAAGGCATAAAAAGTCCTTTTATAGGTGAGGAAATAAATGAAGTCAGTTGATTTGCCATCAACTTCATACATGATTACTTTCAGAAATACTGCTGTAGACTCTAAAACGATGGGAGGTTCTTCATGTTATCACATTCCTGCTTATTTATCATTGAATAAATGAGTGCTAAAATCAGACAGTGATGCATATAGGTTTTCTTTATTACCTACTTTTAGTGAATTTCTAAGAAATATCGAATATTTTAAAATTAAATCTGTCACTTCCAAGAATTACGTGAGTGGCCTAACTGATTTGATTTAGGAGAGATAAAGGTCCATATTTTTATGTCTCAGCACTTAGGGGATGGATTAATTCAAAGAGGTGTTTTCCTTCCTCTCCCTCAGTGGGAAGGGAAGTTGCTATTAAATGGACCAGAAAGCTGATGAAGTTTTGCTGTTGCCATTTACAAAGTATATGAGGTACTACACATTTAATTGGAAATGTTTTATATTAGTCATTAGTAGCTGGAGATAGCCTTCTGTTTTAACTGATAATACAAGTCCCATGCTTTTCCATGTACCAAAATATAAATGGTAGCTCAATGAGAAAAACTGATGAGGAGACTAAAACTTAATGAGACATAAAAGCTTTTGACTCTGACCTTGAGCTGCAATTTGGTATTTATGATGTTAAATCACTCGCCTTCTTTTAAATAGAGAAACAGCTGGTCTGTGTAGGAGGGATGTTCAGTTATGACTGAGAAGAAAGAGAAATAACAGAGATGTTGAAAGCTTTAGAAATAGTATATAAAATAAAGTATGTACTACAAAATTCAATGCAATATGCTAAAGTTCAAAGACTGCATAAATGTTCCCCCCCCCCTGCAAAAAAGTATACAATTGCTATGCTGATGTGAAAGTGCATAAAGAAAATAAGTGTCCAAAGCTGCATAAATATTTGCACCCCTGTGAGAGTGTGAGAAAATGTGTGTTTCATGTTGTGATTGATGGGGCTGCTTTTACGCGCCTTTTTGAACTCTTAGCAGAATGGAATGTCCTAAGGGTCTGTCTGCCTTTGTATGGCAGAAACTCTGTTTTCTTAGAAAATAGTAAGGAACACTATTTGTACTCCCTTTGTTATAAAAGCGTACCTACAGTTTATGGGAATTGGGGGACTTAGTAGAAAAGTCACAGATTTTCTCCTATATCTTACAAGAAATACTAAGCTTTATCTTAAAATTTTGACTATTGTTTTTCCCTGACTTCTGGGTTTTTGTTTTTTGTTTTTGTTTTGAGTTAAGGAGTCCATAGTCTGACGTACTTTTAATATATGAGTGATGAAATTTGTAGATTCAGGTAGGGATATTTTAGTGTAATGATTTATCTACTTAAAATGAAAAGAAATGAGGGCAAGGCATATCTAAAATACTGCGTAATATATTTACTTGAATGCAATCATTTCTGCATATTAGAATTTCACTATTGAAGCAAGAAGTCTGATGTATCAGATTTCTATTGTCATTTAGTCATAGAATTTTAGAACTAAAGGTATCAAATAATAAAAATGTACATATATGTAGTCTCCAAAATATACTAATATTACTTCTTAGAAGTCTCAAAATAATACAGTAAAATAGCAGGAAAATCATTGAAATTTTCACAATAAAGATGATGATTTTAAAGCTCTTTTCAGATAAATATGTCATGTAAGTATGACAGATGTCATACTTCTGTGGAAATACTCATGAGCTGAGACATCATGTCAGCTCTTTTCACTTCCATATTCAGAGTCTGGTTTTGGTTTTGTTCTTCAGAAACAAATATTTTTAAAATTACATATCTGGTTTGAGCAGGGCTAGCTAACACTGAAGTCTCCTGACTCCCTTTTCTTTGTATTTCCTCAGTATCACTATTCCAGAAACCCCTCTAAATATATTGGCAAAGCATTCTTTACAAAATACACTTTCTCCCTGGTTACCAGGGCCATTTTGCAGGTGCTTAAATCACAAATATTTAACCCTACTCAGATATCCCAGCTAGTGATGCTGATTCTATTAGTTATTTCATCTGATAAATTAAGAATAAACAACATCAAAATAGTAACTGCCATGTATTTTGGGGTTAACTCTTATTTTCCCTATTTCTACATTACTTTTTATGTATATATCTATTATATATGCATATATATAATTTTTCTCATTTTATGTAAATGGTAGTATGACATACATATTATAAAAGCACATTATAGTTTTTATTTAATGTGATGAAAATAATTCCATATTAAGGGATAAAGATTTTTCTCCTCCATGTATAGAACTAGATATATATATATATATATATATATATATACTTATATAACTTTTGGTTAATTTTATTTTGTTGAATAGATGCACCCAAATTCATTCAGCAGTCATAAAAGAGGTTAAACTTTGACTCTAGTGCTAGGTCGTGAGGTTCAAGTCCTGGTTTCACCACCTACCAACTTTATAACCTTGAGCAAGTTACGTAATCACTCAATGCTTCAGTTTTCTCATCTTTAAAATAAATGTAGGGCTTCCCTGGTGACGCAGTGGTTGAGAGTCCGCCTGCCAATGCAGGGGACACTGGTTCGTGCCCCGGTCCGGGAAGATCCCACATGCTGCGGAGCGGCTGGGCCCGTGAGCCATGGCCGCTGAGCCTGCACGTCCGGAGCCTGTGCTCCGCAACGGGAGAGGCCACAACAGTGAGAGGCCCGCGTACCGCAAAAAACAAACAAACAAACAAATAAATAAATAAATGTAACAATGATAACAATTTGCCTATCTCATAAGGCTGTATGAATATTATTTTGAGGGTCAAATGAGTTAATATATGTACAGCCACATTGCAGAATATTTGCTATCTCCATTATTATCATTAATATGTCTAATAATGATCACTGTTGATGGACATGGGTCTATTTTCAATGCTTTTATAGTACAAACATTGTTGCAATGAATAATCACGTGCTTAGCTATATCTTACATGTGAAAGTATAACTGTTGGATAAATTTCCAGAAGTAAAATTGCCATATCAAAGTGTATATGCATTTGTACTTTAGATATTACCAAATCGATCCCATAGATTTTATACGTACACCACCAATGCATGAAAGTGCTTGTTTCCCTAAGCCCTTCACCAATAGAATATGTTATCAAACTTTTGGATCTTTACCAATTCAATGAGTGAGCAATGGTATTTTAGCGAAGTTTTACTTTGTTTTCTTCTCATTATTAATGAAGATAATATATTTTCATGTTTAAGAAGCAACAGTATTTTCTTTTCTACACGAACACTTAGACTCAAATTAACAAACTTATTTTAAGCTTGCGCAATTCCCAGAATAATTATAAGAGAAAATGAGACTATGTTTGAATAAATTCAATATGCCTGGTATAGAACATGAAGAATAGGTTTTACATAGTTTCTCTCATGAATTATTTTACAAAGACCCTTCAAGGTAGGTATTTTCATTCTCTTTTAGGCATAACACTATGTATACTATAGAATTAAATTAATTTGTCTAAAGTCATACAGTAAATGTAATGGAGAGTGGGTCAGTCCTATTCTGGAGCACAGGATCTTTGCATTATAGATATCATGCACACTGAGTGTGTGTGTGTGTATGAGAGAGAGAGAGAGGGAGAGAGAGAGAGGGAGGGAGAGAGGGAGAAGGAGGGAGAGATACAGAGTCTTGAATTTAAAAAGGTAAACATAAATCAAGGCTGCATCTCGATATCACTAAAGTAAAAGTGTGACCTTGAACAATTTAACCTTTTGGAACCTTAATTTCCCCCTGTATATGATATGATATAATAATAATAATACTTATAAGATTTTTCAAGAGTAAATAAAATGATGCCAAATGTGCTATTGAAATTCTAAAGTTTTATATAAATGTTTGCTTGATTATATAAGGCTCAGTAATTGAGTCCCTTAATTTTTGAGACCTACCATAATTTTATGTTATGCATATATTGCTTAAAAATGTGACAAATGTTTGTTTTCAAACTTAAAAATACCCAGATCATACTGATTTGTTGCAATGATGTGGTAATCAGAGAATCTTGCTCTGGATGGTTACAAACTTTTGGAGATTGTTTTACATAATAGCAACAAGAACAATGATAGCAGCTAACCTTTATTCGACACTTGTAAAGTGTCAAGCACCATTCTAGATTATTCAATTGAATTCTCACAACAACCCTATAAAGCATTTACTGTTGTATCGTATCCATGTTTCGGATGAAGATTTGAGACAAAGAGAGATTAAGTAATTTACTCTAGTCATAAGCAATTAATAAGTGGCAGAGCTGACTATTTCTTCCCCAGAAGTCTAGCTCCAGAACATGTTCTTTTTCCGACTATGCCATTCTGTCTTTGTGTATACAAGTAGTTTTCTCTTAATAAAATGTGTTGCTCTTTCCTATAAATTCTTTATCTCCAAAATCACAGAGCAGAAAGCAGATGTATATAAAACTGATACTATCCTGGGGCTCTACAATAGAAATTGCAGAGGGTTACCCTGATATTTAGTCACCAACTATAATAAAGTAGCTGTAAAACTTAGCATGGTGGAATTTCAAGTTGCCCAGTGATTTCAGATCTAGTCCAACCTTTCAGCTGATATAGGCATTCCTCCTCCATCATCCTGGACAGATGAAGCTCTATTCATATATCTTCAGGGATATGGCTACCCTACAAGGTAGTTCATTCCATTTTCAACAGTTCTAGATATTAGAAGTTAATTTTTCCACATGACCAAACAATACTCCTTCTCCCCACTTCCTTATATAGGCTCAATTTCTGTGCTACAAACAGAGCACATTTTTTTCCTATTATACATGCTAGAGTCTCAAACATTCGAGAAAACAATCATGTTTTCCCTAAGTTTTTTCTTTTTTAAGATTAAAGATTCCCATTACCTTTCTAAACCTTTTGCTCAGCTTTTAGAGCCATCAACATCCTGGTCATTCCTCTTTGAACTCTAATTTGTCAACAACTCTCTTAAACGGTAATATCAAGAATGTGCTCCTACTAGCTGTGATTGCAGTTGGATTATTGCTTCCTTTAATCTGTATGCTAGGTATCTTCTTAATACAGAGAGCACATTGTTTGCCAATGTATCGAACGTATTGAAAATGTGCATATGACTTATAAAATATGTATTAGTGGGTGCTGGAAATTGCGCTATTATCCTAGCATATAGAAGCTGGTGAAAAGTAATGGCATATAGTTGCTTCATGTGTGTAAATGTCTAAATGACTTAAATATTGATTTTTTTTCCTTCAACTTCAGATCAAACTTCCCAGTGCTAAAGGTTCCTTATTTTAAAACAAATGCATTTATAGTTTGCCAGTCAGCAGTACAGTAAGTTCCTGTGGTAAGCTCAAATCACCAAAAAGCTCAAATAGACATGTCTGGTTTGTTTTTAGGACTGGTGAAGATAATAGAGAGACCAATAAAGACCTACTTTAATAACAGCTGCAAGTTATCTCATGGAGTAGTACAAATTTTCCAAGTTTTTTTAATGCCTTCTCCATCTATTCAATATCGTATATTGAAATGATATATGGTGTTGAATTTGATTAAAATTCGGCAGATATTTATGTACCATCTACTATCTGTGAGATGCTTATTCACAGTACCAGAGGGAAACATTAAAACATGAATAAGATCTGAATCCTGCCATCACTGTGACTCTTCCAGAAACCCTAAGATTTTAAAGTGCATTTAGGATAGTGAAATAAATATTATTATGATTAGATTTTTTGTGTGAAGTGTGTATATATTTAATTTTGAAAATATATTAAAACAGTATAACTTACAATATTTTTTACTTATATACTATATGCTAGGTACCAGGTGAGGAATTTACCTTGTATTTTCTCATTTCATACTCAGACCAAAATTCTGAGGTAGGTGTAATTCAGCTCATTTTAGTGAAAATTAACTGAGACTGAAGGCATAAATAACTTTCCCAAGGGCCATACAGCAATTTAAAGGCAGAACCAGGATCCGAAATTAGGTCCGGAAAATCTCCAGGAATGGGTTTGATCTTTGGTGTGATTTATATCTGACCCCTATATTACTAGACATCAGATAACTAACACAGCCCTTTATCTGTTCATTCTGGAAGAAGATACTTAAATGTATTTTATTAGCCTGTTGATTCTCCTCTAGGGTGTGACTTAGTTTCCATTGCACATTTGGGAATGTTTTCTTCTAAAATTCATAATCAGCTTCTATTGCTGTAATAAAGAATCACCTGCAGAGTTCACAAATGAGGAAAGAAAGAAAAGAGAATAGTGGTAGATCAATTTAGCATCAAATCAGAATAGTATTCCAAGATGTGTTCTGGCTTCTGCTTTTGAGGGAGATAAGTTGACTGCTATTTCAAAATAACCTCTATTTAAATAATGTAACCTAAAATTAATTGAACTTATTTAAACATACAGCAGTTCCAACCATATTTAGTGTTGCTAAAGATTAAACTGTTAGAATTGCCTATGGGCAAGAGGAAAGCTCTGTTTATTACACTCTTGTTGCTACTTTTGCAATGTGAGGGGAAAAGGCTATATAATGGCCATATACTATCCAAAGTAATGAATATACTTATAAGACAAAATACTTAAGCAGTAAGAGAAAGGTTAACTAAAATTCTCATTCACATAGAAAAGAGCAATGCTGATAACTCTTTTTTACAGTGTTTTCATAAATTTTCCACAAGGATTGTATATTTTGTTTTCATTCGTCATTTATGTGAAAATAGTAAGTCTGTTTCTATTTAACTTACTGGAACTTGGATTAAAATGGGTCCTGTTATTTTAATCAGATCAATGTTGTATATCTTGAGGATATAGTTTTCTGTTTTCTTGGCAGAGAACTTAAAGAAAAAAATTAAGCCCTAGTCAATACGAAACATATGTATATTTAAAAGTATAATTTATGGTTTATTTGATTAGATCAATGTTTAATAATATACTACATGTATTTTTTGTACTGAATATTTACTCATAAATTAATCCAACCCAAAGAAAGAGTACTAATGGAAGCTTCCATCCAAACATAGAAAGTAAACAGAAGACAAACAGCTGTTGCAAAAATCCTATTTTTGAGTCTGGGCTTGATAACAAAAAAACAGTTTGGAGAATTTGGCTGCTACCATTTACTTGCATCTGTTGAGACTGTACTATTTCAACTCAATATTTGATCAGTGCATGTCACAAGGTAGCAAGCAGTTCTCTAAGTCAGAGAACTTAGAGAAAACACTAAATACTAATTTATGTATGGGATGTACTTCTAAGTGCTTCATCTTCTATGTAAAGTTTAGCAAATCTATTCATGAGATGTTTATATTTTTAAGTGCCCCCAGAAGGATCGAGGCATTTGTAGAAAATACATGAAATAGAAAAACATTAACCCGTTCATTGTAATTTTTAAAAATTTGATCTGTCTACCTTTGGACTTCTTGTTATATGAGAACCACTAATTGTCTGGTTTTCACTTGCAACCAGAAACATTCTTACCTGATCAAACCTTTATAATTCCATTTGCTTTGAATCATAACTGAGTATAGGGAAAGTATAATTGGGCCTCACTTGGTTACACAGGAGACAGAAAGCTTATGCTGGAGATAGGTTGGCATTACTCAAGTGAATAAACAACTAATTTTACAAAAATTCATATGGGAATCTCATATTGACTTCTTCATTCCTCTAGCTTATCTCTCACAATTACTTTGTTTTCCCTTTGCCTACCAAGACGCTGTAATGAACATCTCTTGGCATTATTAATAAGAAACATTGTATATGAATACTAGCTAGGAGGTAGGTTGTGAGAATTTGGAAAAAGATGGTGAAATTTGGGAAGAGTAAATATGCGTGAGTAGTTCCGTAAGCAGTTGGAGGACTGGGCTGCAAGGACACTGACTGATCAGTTAGTGAGTGTTACACTGAGGGAGTATCCCTGGTGGGCTGCCACAAAACTGTCCTTGGCCCTGATGCATTCACGATTTTAATCACTGCTTTGGATACATATGAACTTTAGATGATACAAAGTACAGAGGGATGCAAAATTATCTTATCGGGTTGGAAGTGGCCAAGTCTAAAAGTAAAAAAAAAAAAAATCAGAACAAAGAGGAGAGAAGGAGATGGTGGGAGTGGGGGTAGGGTTTGAGGGAGATGTGTAAAAGGAAGGAAAGAAGGCAGAAAAAGCAAGCAGAGAGGAAGAAAAGAAAGGGAGTAAGGCAGGCAGAAAGTAAAATTCCTCGAGTTTTTTCTTTGTATCTCCTGGACTGCATAAAGTAGCCTCTTGCCTTCCAAAGCAACATTTCTAGAATGTATTGTCCCCATTTGACACCCACAACTACTAGTCCATTTTCTGTGCGTTAAAGATGATGTAACTTTAAGATCTCCCATGTAAATTCTGCCTGTTCTCTAATTCAACATCCCCTTGCATCGGTTCTATTCTAATTATCAAGTTTTGAAAGGAGAGAAACATGCACTTATCTCAATGTTATAAATGTACAGAAGAGCATAACAAAACCTGTAGTGGAATACTTTTTCTGTTTTGGAAGAGAGCTTCATGAATAGATGCATTAATAAACACTTAAATGGGAGGATACCTTTTCAGAGTTTAATACTCTGGGGCTTTGGAATCTAGAAAAATGAATCGCCTGCCCTCTTTGTGATACTAAATTGAAACTGACAGCTCTATTTCACGTATCCTGCTCACTATTACAAAGCCTTTTCCTCATTTGATTTTAGTATATCCCTTCTGAAATATTTGCTCTGGTAAGAAAAGCAAATATAGGTTTCACACCCCATTTTGTGGAGTAAGAGTGATGATGTTCTGACATCAGAGGACCAAATATTCCAGGCTTATTTTTCTGAGAAAAATTTCCTTGCAGATATATTGTCCTCCATAGATCATCCACCCTTCATCCCTCAATCCATACTTCTTAAATTGGGGGGAAAAAAAGAGAGGCTAGAACACACAAAACCTAATACTAAATGCTTTTGTAAAACTTAGTTTTATGAATTAACTTTAGCCTTTTCCACTCATGAGGAGAAACTTTCCTGCCTCATTAGATCTTTAATGCAATGTGCTGCATGCACACTACATTATTAAGTGTGATATTAGGTTATATATTGCATAGTAACTATAATGTTACTTGCAATCAAGCTGTTCCTTTCCCCTGAAGGTAGAATTAAAACAGATATTCATGGGAAATAGCTACTCGCATTGCTCTTTTCTTAATGGGGTGAATTTGAAGATCAGGAGAGTGAAGGGCTTCGCACTGAACCATCTCCGGGAAGGGATGGGTGCTGCTCCTTTGTCTTGCAGTGCCTTTGCAATTTGATATCTGAATCTCCCCAAAAAGAATTTTGCTTAATAGATAAGGGGAAAGATAAAAGGCTAGGTCTTTGGGGACTCTTATGGAATGAAATATTTTCATTAAATTCTCGTTCTTTTTGTAATGAAAAGGAATATAATTTTCATCTCTGATAGATATAGTCTAATCCATCCAGTAAATATAAGAAAGGCCCTAAAGCAAACTGGAATTGCACTTATTTCTACCTGTGGAAAAGCATATTTCAGTTGAGTTCTTAAATAGCAGGAGAAAATGAAATGTTCTTTTGGCTGTACATGCAGTGCTCTGTAAAACTAGAGAAATCAATGTTGTCCCCAAAAAGGACTAGTATGAAAACCTCAAATAGAAAATTAATAGAGTCTACAAAGTCCAAGATTGTGGAAAGTTAAAGTTATGCTCAGTACACATAACTTACCAATGTCATGTGATGTATGGTTAGAATTCTTTAATGTTATTGGATGAGTTGGTTTATACAGAGCTCTACCTGTTCTTCTGTCCTTTAGCTCTTTTACTAGTTGTGGTTGCCACTGACTTCTCAGTAGACTTTAAGAATATCACTGAAAGAACTTTTTTCCCTCAGTCTTCTGTCCAGCGGGACATCAACCAGGCAAAGAAAGAAAAGCAGCATTTGAATGGTCAGAGAGCTGTAGGAATGAGAATTTCAGCAGGAAAATTACTTTAAGCACATATAAGTAGCCGAATGGATAGATACAGAGGCTGGATTGGGAGTTCTGAAACTTTTTCAATTTGTGGTATTCTTAGTGTCTCCATGTTTTTCTCACAATGCCTTCTAGATCAGCTGAAATATGCTGCAGTAGTTAGGGCTAAACAACCTAATAAATATTTGTAATTTAACAACTTAGCAGTCATTAAAAAATAATGCACATAAATTTAGACAATATAATAATTTCTTTTCTTCATAAATTACCACAATTACTTACTAATGGGATCTTTCTTGCTGAGTAATATTCAAGTTCTCAAAACCGAGAATCAGACCAGACATTGCTGCCTTTATTTTCTGTTTCACATTGATTTTTGTACAATGCTTGTTTTTGTTTTTGTTTTCGTTTTTGTTTATCACAGCATCCACTGAAAACCTTGCTTAACAAAGATATGACGTGGCTGAAAATGCAAGTAAAAACATAGCTCAAAATTTTGAGAACATCCTCTAGAGGAATTTAGCATTATCTGTTAAAATTGTGAACTACCTAGAGCTAGTTGTTTGTGTGGTGTCCAACCATTATATAGTATTGCTGTGTTTCCTTCAAACATTTACAACATCCCACAGTGCCTTTGTGAGTTTACTCAAGTGCCCTGTGATATCTCTGCACAGATTTTGTGAACAGGGGGTAGATAGATTCTACAGAGTATTGAAACTGCACAGAAACTTAAATGATATCATAGATCCCAGGGCCACTAGAGGTTCTTCATTAGGCAAGTGCAACAACAGAAGTAATTGTTGATAACACTTTCCCCAAAAAAGAAGACTGAAGTCAGGGAATTGAATTCAAATGCTTGATGAGGACCTAGTGAGTGTGATGTAGCAATGGAAACAGAAAGTTAGATGTGAAGCATTTCAAGGAATAGGATTGAGGCACTAATCTGGTACAGAAAATAAAGTGAAAACAATATTATGTTGTACCTATGATTTCCAAATTACAGTAGAGAAACAAAGCAATTGGCTTGACCCATGCTTCATGGAAGTTAAGAAAATAGTTGTTTCCTGGGAAGACCCAGATAATAAGATTAACTTTAGGTATGTTGAGTGTGTGATACATTACTGAACAATCATTCGGTACAGAACTGTTACAGGCTGAATTGTTCCCCAGAATTGTATGTTGAAGTCCTAACTCCCAAAACCTCAAAATGTGACTGTATTTGGAGAAAGGATCTTTTATTCCAATTAATTAATTAAGTTAAAATGGGGTTCTTAGTGTGGTCCCTAATCCGCTATGACTGTTGTCCTTATAAGAAGAAGAAATTAGGACAGAGGCAAACACAGAAGGAAGACCATGGAAGGACACAGGAAAAAGATGACCATCTATAATACAAGCCAAGGTGAGAGGCCTAAGAAAAACCAACCCTGCTGACATCTTGATCTCAGATTTCTGTTGTTTACCCAGTCACTGGTCCTTTGTTATGACACCAGGAACAAATTAATACAGGGACATGGGACAGGATAGAAGATACGGATTGAGAAACCAGGTGTGAACATAGTTCAATCCATGAGAGAGGAATGGAAAGTCAATAAGAAAGGATAACCAAAAGAGAGGAAGAGTCTTGGAGACATCCGTACACTGAGTATAGAATAAAAGAAAAATATATCTATCACAGAGACAGAGGTATGACCTCTGTCGTACTCCAGGGGAAGAAGTATCAGAAAAGTTTAATGTAGTAGAAGACCAAGGAGTCAAGAATCTTAAGAATTATCACATGACACATAGAACTGGACAAAAGCCCATGAGTGGTTGCTAGATAAAGCTGATAAATGACCTTTCAAGAAACACTTTTAGTGAAGTACTAAGGGTGGAAAGCAGGCTGCAGCTTAAGAAAATATAAAAAGGGTGGATGGGTAGAAATAAAGAAAATGAGTGTAATTCCGCATATCTTAGAGTTTGACAGCAAAACTAACAAAAATAACCAGAGATAACAGCTAGAGGAGACAACAAAGTTAATTGATGACTTGCAGCCCTGTGCATATCTGGTTTGATGGAGAAAGTGAAGATTGGGATACTGAAGGAATTATAGGAGAGTGGAGAAGCAAGCATGTGGGGGAGCCAGGTAAAAATGGCATTTGGAATATGGAGCAGCACATTGATGGAGAAGAGACAGAATTCTTCATCCAAGCCATATATGAAAGGACAACTTATATTCTGAGTATTCGCAAAGCTTTTTCCCCCAAAAAACAATATTCCTCAGAAAAGAAGGTGTTATCTTATAATTGAATCATTACAAAGACCCTACAATGGTATGTACTCTTTGGGGAAGACACATTAGCTGGAAACACCACCAGGAAGTTCTTGGTCTTATTGCTTATGAAGAGATTACTTTATGGAGTTGAAGGAAAAATAGAGGCAAAGGAGTTTAACAGAGAATAAGGAATTATTCCTAGGAGGCACAATCTCTAAATTGAAGGATGATATCTTAAACAGTCTTTTAAAAAATTACCTGGGCTTCCCTGGTGGCGCAGTGGTTGAGAGTCCGCCTGCTGATGCAGGGGACACGAGTTCGTGCCCCGGTCCGGGAAGATCCCACATGCCGCGGAGCAGCTGGGCCCGTGAGCCATGGCCGCTGGGCCTGCGCGTCCGGAGCCTGTGCTCCGCAACCGGAGAGGCCACAACAGTGAGAGGCCCACGTACCGAAAAAAAAAAAAAAAAAAAAAAAAAATTACCTGAGTACTTGACTAAGTTGTTATATAGAGGTGATCATAAATACACACCTTAGGGTGAATGAAGTAGACAATGATTTTACTATTATAGGAATGAACACTTGTGGTTTGGGGAAAAAACATCTGGTAACAGTATCATGCATCTATTTAAAATTTCCTGCTTTTCACAACTTAGGTGGAAGCAAAATAGATTCACTCATGAAAATTGTTAGATGATTCAAAAACTGGTTCTAATGTTGCCAAAGCATGGCTATCAAATATGCATGAAAGAGTTTGGAAAAAAGTTGTTTTATGAAATGTGAATGAGAAACCAATTTTTCATTATTTTTATTACTACTATTATTATAAGCCCTCAGGAAAATAGGTTGAATTAATTCTATTCCTTAGTTCATGTTTTATATTATCATTGACCCGCAAAAGGCCCCTCTCTTTTTCTATGTAGTTATTTGTTCTTTTTTCCCCGTTTCTACCCTCATTACTCTCCCATATTATATTATCTCATATACTATATGACTTGATTATAAGCAGGTATGGAAAAATACATTGACAAATCAAATATTGTAACAGATCAAACATTTTTGTATTTCATCTTAAGTCTTAACATCTGGGATACTCAAATTACACACACTTTGGCCCTTTTTATTGGCAAAGTGGGAATTACCTTTAATTCTAAGTTTCCCAAATTGATTTAAGAAATTAAGAATTAATGTACATTGGTCTTTTTTTTTTAGAGAAGCATATTCCAGAAGAATAATAACATGTAATCCAAATTTTAAATAATCAAAATACATTCGGAAGCTCAAAAGTTTGCGACATTATAGATCTATGTCCCAAAGTCCTTCCCAAACTCAATCCCTACCTCCTACTAAATATTTTTATTAATTTAGGAAATTCTGAATAGTTAAGTCCTCTTTGAAATATATAAAACATTCTTTCTGCTGCCTTTCTAGACTCCTGTCATTGAGAAAATGTCTGGCTGATTTTGAACAAGCATGCTATGTGAAATTTTGGAAGCTTATCTTAATAGAACCAAAAACCTTTTACATAGATTCACCCCCTCATTGCTCACAATAATGCCAAGGGCTATAGTCCAGAGACATATTTATTATTTTATATATGAAAAGACATTAGAATAGGGCTGTTTCTCAGTGGAGCAGGGGAATAAAAGTTTTCTGAATTTCAGTTCCTTATAGAGTTCCCTGTAATGAGCTCTTAGAAGACACTAAAGAGCAATTTAAAAACCCTGTTTAATCAGCCATGGCGAGCTATGTTCCATTCCCTATGGAACAACTCTGAGAGGAATCCGGGTACCTCCTCCTCAATCCAGAGCATCATAGGGAATTGCTTTGTGGTCAGGGTCTGCTGTGCGAGGCCACAAAGAGCCTAGGGTTGCGAAGCTGGGTCTGTTTGTCAGCATGGAGGAAACTGCAGAATACAAATCGTCAGCTTTGTTTTATGAGTCTATTTACAATGCTGGGGTGGAATTTTTTAAAAAGCACTGCAGCATTTGCATCGAGTCTGTCACTCAAGCTCCAGTGTTGATTCCTATCCTGTAAATGATCTTGCTTTCCTATTTTTTATCCTTTCTGCAAGGTTACTGTCAATGTCAGAGGATGTAAACCTCAAGCATACACTGTATGGGGCTCGGCATGCATGTTGGATGGAAAGAAGTTTGTTTAACGAAAAGGGATAACAGCATTCATTCAAACTAAGCATATGTGATTGCAAAGGGGAAAGTGTATCTTCTTTGGGAGTTTTGATTGAATTTTATCATGATATAAAATTTGCTGCTACACTTCTTTTTCTTTGACCAACAACATTTCCCAGCTTAGCTTATAGTCTAGGTAAAGTGCCTATGAAATGGAGTGATGTCTTTGCTGAAAGCATTCAGACCCACAGAAAGTGAATGACCCTCAGGGATGGGTAGAAATCTCCCAATTTTAACAAAGATCCTTCTCTGTTTGGGAATTTTAAAGCTCAAGCTACACACTAGGAGAATGACAGGAGGGGCTGTGTTTGGTTCCCTGCAACTTAACCTATTTCAGCAAGCCTGCAATACCAGGGAAAATAATACATGAATTTATATTTGTGTCAGGCTTGCTGTTGATGGGTAAGGTTCGTATAAAGGTTACTCCTAAAGAAATGTCTATCATTCTCACTCTGCACGCTCATGATTTCTGCTCCTTCCAAATCCTGCCCTCTAGAACAATGTAATAATTTTAAAACAATAAGTAAAACATGATTTAATGACCCATCTGCAGTCCTGTAATGATTACGCATCTCCTCTCTTGTAGCTCACAGCAGTTGGAGGACAATTGACATTTACTATATCATACGACCTCAAAGAAGAGGAGGAAGATACAGAACACATACTCCAGCTTATGATTATCTTAGAGGTAGAGTATGGAAAGTGTCATTTGTATTTAACTGCTTTACACTCTTATGTTATTTGAGGTTATTCCTTACTTGGCTAGTTTAACATTAATTTACATACTACTAGAGAAAAATATCATATTTTGGGAATTTTTTCATGCCAGTCTTATGTTTCACTCTGAGACATAGCTAAAAGACTGAGCACAGGCATTGGGTTCCAATGGTAAATGGGAGTTTTAGAGCAGATTTGGAATTTAAATTTAAAACTTAATGACCATTTTCCCAAGAATATAAGGATACTGAAATTACTTAGGCAAATGGCAGATTTACATAGTTGTACTTTTTCCATGTCTCCTTGCTTCCAAGTAGATTTTATTGTTTATTTCTTTGTTTATATTAGGTAGAAGTAAATGGAAAAGGAACCATTTATTTAGGTGCAGTTAAATCGAATTCAAAACTCCTAATTTAGGTAAGAAAAATATAGGAGAAACTGCTTTCGGGATTTGGAGGGCCCTAGGCAGTTCCCAAATGCTAGAAGGCTAAAGTTATCACAAAGGCTGTCTTCCATCCTTTCTCATACTCTTCCTTTCACATAATACATGCTCTCCTCCCCTCAAGTCACACAAAAGCACACATTTCATGCATATTTATGAGTCCAAATGGATCTGTGTTGATTTAGCATGAGGCTCTGTTGTTTTTTGTCTTGAAACTTTCATGCATGAGAATCAATAAAAAAAATTCTTTCCCCAAAATGAATGTTCCCAGTATTAGATGAAGTGATCTGGGTGATATATATCATTACATATGTATGTGTATGAAACTAGAAGTATGTCATGGAATTCCTTTGAGATAAAAGGGATTCTCTAAATGTAAAATGTTGAGAAGTTACATATTATTAATACGAATGAACTAAGATAAAATGTTAACCCAAATGGTAATGATGCCATTATCCTATTGTGAACATTAAACTGCAGGTTTTTTCCTTGTTTGTTTGGGTTTTTTCCGCAGATAGAAGAGTCCTTTAAAACAGTTGCTTCATACACTGTTCTAAGTTTTCTTCCCTGTTTTCCTATACAACCCACATTCACCATAACATAGCATATTTGAAATATGCAATTTTAGTACACTTCTGTCAAACTGAGACATTTGTAATCACATATATCTATGAGTTGTCAGGTATTTATTATTTTAGTTAATGCGGGAAGCAAAGTCATGCATAACCAGGAAGCTTATACTTTGTGATACATCTGGTTAAGACTAATATTTAAATTGTTTTCTCTGCCTTTTATACATACTAGAAATATGCTGACTGACAGGGGAAGCTAACCTGAAATTAAAAACCTACTGAGGATAATCCACAGAGAAGAGAATCCCTTTTTTCACAGTTTTACCCTTTTATACTTTCTTTTTCTCTTTAGGGAAGTGACTTGAGAATCAGCACAGCCCAAGATGAGGTGTATCTGCAACCATCTGAAGAACATATTAATGTGTTGTCACTTAAAGAAGATTTATTTACCATACATGGCACAAATTTCCAAGTCAGTAGGAAAGAGTTTATGACCGTGCTTGCGAATTTAAAGAGAGTCCTTATACAAATCACATACAGCCTTGGGATGGATGCCATCTTCAGGTAAACTCAAGAACTGCATCTCCCAGTGTTCACAGGTTTACCTTGGGGCAAATACGCATGTGCTGAGTGATTGAAGATCCCTAAGGTTTGCTGTCTTCAAATAGTGGATAAGAACGGAGCACTGGTTTTCTGAAAAGTGTTTCTATTAAGCTTTAAAATTTTACACACCCAAGATGAATTTGTCTTAGTACTTTTTTAGTATTGATGATTCTTTCTGAATTCTGCCAGGGCATGCAATAAGAATGATTCCCATACCAAGAAATGCTATACTGGAAAAGAGTCTCCTTTATGATGACTCAGATAGTGGAAAACTAAAGTGATACAATTCCAGGGTACCCGTATTCAGAAAGTGGTTTGTGAAATATTTTCTTCCATTAATTAATTAGTCGTCTCTGACTTAATAGTATATAGTTTATGATGAGAAATATAAGCACCTTCATTTAAGTAACTACAAGTTTTTAAAAAAAAATACTGTAATGGCTGCATGATATAAAGGAAAGTATGAGCTTTGGAGGTAACCTGACTAGGAATTAAATTATCTCTATTGCTTATTATATGTGTGACCTTTGGCAAGTGGCTGGTCCTTGTGGAAACTTGATTTCTTCAAATGTGAAGTGGAGAAAATAGTGCCTACCTTTCAGGGTCGTTGTGAAAATTATATGTGATAATTATGTAAAGTGCTCTTTACCTAGAACACTTTCAAAGGATTATTCCTTTCTGTTCTCCATTTTTTTTCCTTAAAGAGAGAGCTCCCTGACTTGAACCAAACATCCATAAGGGGCTGACTGTAGGCTGCTGTGCTTTCCATTTTTAAAACAATGATGTATTTTTCTGAAAAAATTTTAACTTTGTGTCTGAATGAGCTCTTTTCCTTTCTCCTTTTCTACTCTGATAGTAAATAACACAAGCTCTCGTGGCAATTTTGTCCTAAATCAGGTTAAGTTAGATGACCAAATGTGACCCCAAACCGACAACTTGGCATACCCATAATCAAAGCAGTGTCTCCAATACTGATTTATCTGCAAAAGGGTTTTTTTCTATTACTGATGCTCCCCTACCTCCTTCATATGCTTTCATGGCCTAGTTTGTCTTTCATTTGTAGTATTTTAACTAAGTGTAACCATCATTACCATCTCCCAAAGGAGAGTATCGCAGATTCATAAACAGAACCACTGCCAAACAATGTACCTCTTGTGCATAGTCAATTCTGCTAGAAGCTGGGTTAAAATGCCATGATGATGAGAAGCAGCACTTAGGAATTAATTATGTTTTTTCACATTTAGTAAATAGAGATTGCCACGATGTTTAACGAGTACAATGAGATGAGTCCTCTGGATTTCAAAATAAATGACAAGCAAATTGACAAAAAGTGGCTGGGGGACTTATTTATTTTTGCCAGCATTGTTTCTCAGACTAGTTAATCCAAAGACATGAATCCCCCTGATTCATGTCAGATAATTTTAGTGTCTACCCATCTTAAAATCACTAGTTTCATTTGAGCCTGCTGAGGTTTTCCCATACACGAACAATGTGTTCACAGAGTGTGGCTATGGGATCTGACACAGGAACTAATCCAAGTAGGTGATGCTTTCTGCAGCCTACATTTTGTAAGGCACTGTGGTTCAAGAAGTGAAAGCCATATCATATTTGAAACTCCTACCCACTTCAGGTGAGCCGAAAGTCAGCATGAATCCCGAGTCAGTACGCTTGTTATATTTTATTTATCTCTGATCTACTAGTAGATTGAGTCATATTTGTAAAGCATCATTTGAATTGATTTCAACTTGTCTTGCACAGTAGGCTTCCAACTTGGTATACAGCTTGTGTGCAAGCACAAGTAAATTGAAGCTATCTCAACAGAAATTCATGTTTAGAATTACTTAAGGAAGATTTATTTCCAGGGTAGTTCTCTCAGCAAATGGGCTTATGTTCCTCCCGTTATGGAGGAACTGGAATTGAATAGTGGAGGGAGAAGTGGGCTGCAGGTCAGGATTTTGACTTCTGTTTTCAACTTAGCTATTTAATAGTTGTAAACATTAAGTGTCATTTTGACCTCTTTGGATTCAGTCACCTCATCTGTAAAATAAGGATGAGGACAATTGCTTGCCAACATCAGAAAGTCACTATGAGAATGGAATTAGGGGACTGCAAAAGCATTTTGCTAATGGCAAATCAGCACAAAAGTCCAAAGCATTTCTATCTGACCTGCATCATTCCAGGGAATACCATTTTTTCCAAGTACCGTTAAGACTTGGAGACATCTAGAATAAAGCATGGACTGATGTTTCTAAAATTGAGACCATTTTTGCTGTCATTCTTTTCAACAATGCTGAGAGGCCCATACGATAAAATTAATTGATTTCCTTCTCATTGTCCTCATTGATAAGTCGAAGATAAAAATGGAAAATTTTTCATTCTTCCTTTAAGAATGTAAGAGAAATCAGCTTAACCTAACTGTGTATCTTTCTCCTTTAAATTCACCAAACCTTATTTTTAGTAGCAGCCTTGATATTTAACTTGATATTTTTTCTTATACCCTATAGTAGACATTAGTACAGTTCATCAAATTTTTAATCTCCTCCTTTTGGAATATTGCATTTCCTTTGAGGGTAGATGTAGTCATAGGACTTGGTTTGGCCAATGAAATGTGAGCTGAAATGATGTATTATTCCTCTCCTCCTCCCCGCAAGCCCTGGAAAAGCATTGAATTGCCAGTTTGAGACTCTGTGGAGATTACTTAACTACCAGAAGATCAAAACAGCCTGAAATATTGACAGCACACATAGGTCAGCTACCCGGAATAGTTACCCAGACCTGTAGAGGATTTCACATGAGTAAACTTTTGTTTTCTGTTAAGCCGCTGAGATTTGGAGTTGTCTGTTACCACAGCATAACTGAGCCCATCATGACTTTATTGTGATACAAGCCATGTGTCTTTATTGCTTGAAAAGAAATACGAAATTTCTCCAAGGCAAGATGTTTTCACATGACTTTTAATAGTAAATTTTTTGGTATGGGTATCAAAAATATTACACAGAATTTATGTAATAAATAATCTAGAAAAATCCTTATAAACAAAGGAGTGTTTTGAGGCTTGTAGAAATAGTGTTGATAGTATACTTCTACCTTTTGAAATTAATGATACAGGTAATCGCATTTTGAAGAAATTATTATGACAAGGGCTCTCAGGCTCTTAAAAAGATTTACGTAACTTGCTCTTGGGAAGAGGTTCAGCCAGGGTTTATGCCCACATGTGTCTTCTCCCCATTATCTTTGACTACCTCCCAAATCTATTCTGTAACATTGGATTCATTCAGTCTGCCAGCATTTACTGAGTGCCTTCCCTGTGTATTTGAGTCGCAGCTCTCTCTTCTGTAAAATGGTAAAAAGAATACCTAACTTTCAAGATTGAATGCTAAGGTGAGAAAATGATGTATCCAAAACATCTGACCTGCTATCTAGTATATGTCGGGAGGCAATGTCGAGTAACAGGCTAACCATTGGGTTTGGGTTTGAGTCTGTGCTGCACCATTTGCTAATGGTATTATAGTGACAAGGCACTTTACTTCTCTGAGCTTCAGGTTCTGCCTTTGTAAATGTGGACAAAAACATGATTACCACATTAGTTTCATTGATATTTAAAGGAGCTATGTCTCAAGTTCCTATGATAGTACACAGAAGACACTCAGTACACAGTAATTATTATGTGATAGTTCTAGGCTAAGGAAAGAGGATACAAAGATGGATAATGGATCATTGAATTCAAAGAAGGCATAGTCAAGTATGAAAGGCAGACATGTAGTAACGTTTATGGTAGTATAATAAAGAGTGCAATGGAAGTGTGCATAGAGCATCCTGGTGGAACTAGGGAGGAAGAGGTGAATTCTTATATTAGCATTTAATATATTTTTGATGAATGGCTGCAACAATAGCAGATTCTGTCAGTTATTTTCCTTACTTGGTATGGGATGGAAAATGTTTGGAGAAAATGTCTAGCTCGTTCCCAGATGGCCCACTCAGATATTGAATGAACCAGTGAATGATTCTGTTGCCTTTTTAGGACTGAAGTAAAAATGATCAGCTTTCGCTAATTGAGTGGTACTTTGTGGAACTTCCACAGGACAGAGGCTAAAGGAAGTTCTAAGTCATCATCTTATGTTTTGTCAAAAATGAAATAGGGCTTCCCTGGTGGCGCAGTGGTTGCGCGTCCGCCTGCCGATGCAGGGGAACCGGGTTCGCGCCCCGGTCCGGGAAGATCCCACATGCCGCGGAGCGGCTGGACCCGTGAGCCATGGCCGCTGAGCCTGCGCGTCCGGAGCCTGTGCTCCGCAACGGGAGAGGCCACAACAGAGGAAGGCCCGCATACCACAAAAAAAAAAAAAAAAAAAAAAAAAATGAAATAGAACAAAGCACCTGAACAGCAATAGAATCTTTATCTATGGTGACCAACCTGAAGTAACATTTGTTTAAGTAGAATTAAATAGATATCTTCTATACAAAAAAGGTGAATTTAAAATAATTATTTAAAAGAGTTTTAAGATCAAATGTCCTGTTGTTTAAAGAATAGTTTGGGTTTTTTTCTTTTTTGTGTGTGAAGCATGACATAGCTAACTCTGGTGGAAAATATAGGAAAACAAAAATATTAAGAACAATCTTTAAGACAGTTCCAGGACAGTGTTTCTTCTATGATTCCAATATTTTCAATACTAGCTTATATAATTATGTCTTTTCTCTTCATCCATCATCTTATCTGTTTTTCCCACTCATAATAATAAAGAGAAATAGCCAGCTAAAACATTTGATTTAGTTGACAAATCTTTGACAGTTCATGCATCTCCAAACTTTAGTACTTTTTTACTATCAGCATTATGTATTTAAATGAATGCAGCCTGTATCAAGAAAATAAAATGACCATATTGAAGGGAGAAAAAGAATAAACTGCAGCCTTCTTCATGAGTATCACTAAAAACTGTTAAACACATTAAAATCCCATTTAACAAATAGCAGAACCTAATGAACATTGGGACTTTTCAGTGAATACTAATGTGGAATATTGCTGGGAAAGATGTTTGAGTGTTGAAATTTCTCATAGCTCAAAATGGTTACATAGATTAAGGAGAGGAACATCTGTTGTTTCAAAAGACAAATGAAGGTTGGCAGTTCAATGAAAATATTTTTGTTTTTGTTTTGTTCTATTTTAAATTGTTTCTTAAAGCAGTCAATTACTCATTTTTCTATTTTAAAACATTCCAGTAATCTTTCTTTATGTTTTGCTCATTAATTTTATATTGAAAATCCTGGGATTATATCTATATACAATTGACCAGGCTGCTGTTTAGTAAGTTGTGATAGTCTTTTGTATGATAATCAACTAGTATAGTAATCATGAAATCATCTAATTCTGAAATTAAAGTGATCAGAAATACAAGTTTGTCATGTGACAGTCCATTAATTGCAGGCAATTAGATGTCACAATAAATTCAGATGAGTTCTGGTCTCTGGCCTCAAGTCCTAATGCTAGCAGTTTTCAGTTCATTTTCTTTGTTAGATAAAACCAGTAAGTTTTCTTCTACTTACCTGATTTTATTCATCTGAAATGTGGATCCTGGCTTCAGTGTATCATTTGTTCTGGAGTATGTTACACATTGTTTGTAATATAACTACATTCCATTCACCTATCCATTTATTCATTTATGTATGTATTTGGTCTTGTATCATCCATTTATCCATCTATCTATTCATCTACCCACTATCTGTCTATACTTCTGTCCATCCAGCGATTCATCGATCCAACAAAAATGTGTTGAGCATGTATTGATGTGATCAGGCTAGCTAGAGAGATGACACAACGGGGTCTCTGTTCTTAAGGAGTACTCATAAACTCATGTTAGCATAAACAAGTAGTATCCTTATTTTAGCAACTCTTCCAAACCTTATGTTGTGTTAAAAATTGCCAGATCTAGGAATTTCACTCCTAGTTATATACCCCAAAGAATTAAAAACAGGCACTCAAAAATAGTTGTATACAAATGTTTATAGCAATATATTTACAATAGCCTAAAAGTAGAAATAGCCAACCACCCATGAACAGATGAATGAAATAAGAAAATGTGGTATATTCATGCACTAGAATATTACTCATCCATAAAAATGAATGAAATACTGATATGTGTTATAACATGGATGAACCTTGAAAACATTATGCTAACAGAGAGAAGCCAGACACAGAAGGTCATGTATTATATATGTCCATTTGTATGAAATATCCAGAATAGGTAAATCCATGGAAACAGAAACAGATTCTCAGTTGCCAGAGGTTGGGGGAACAGTGGACTAGAGTGTGACTGCTTGATAGATACAGGGTTTTATTGTGGAGGGGCGAGGGGGCTAATGAAAATGTTTGGAACTAGATAGAGATAGTGGTTGTACAACACTGTGAATGTATTAAATGACACCTTAAAGTGGTTAGTTTATGTTATGTGAATTTCACCTCAATTAAAAAAATATTGCCAGTGACACTTCATATACAAGTTTATTTGGTGGAAAAAATTACCGTTTGAAAATTTTTTTCAATCTTTGTATAACCAGAACACTGTAAAACAGTGATTTTTAATGCTTGTAGGATTAAGAAAATCGGGATAAAAACAATAAAGATTTTAGAAGCTTGTTGCTGAAAAGCTTACGACTTGGTTAAAGGTTGTCACTTCTGAAGATACATTTAATGAGCTGATTAACTTTGTTCTCTGGCTTGATTACAACATAGATTCTCAAACTGGCAAGCTCTTTGGTAATTGTGAATCGCCAAACAATGAAAATCTACCACCACTCTTAAGAAAGCAACTAAAAATGCATACCCTAGCAAGCATCAGTTACATCTTTTTTATGGTTAAATAATGGCATATTATGTGTTATGGAGATCTATCAATCATTTTAAAAAACAATAATTATCATTATGAGTCAATAGCAGTCGTTTAATTTTGTGCTCTTAGAGTTTATTTAAAATTTATTTTAATACATTAAAATGACAAAAATCTAGTTTTGGGAATGGAAATAGTATTTCTTGTACTACTCATGTAGTCATTTTGATCCTGTTGCAGCAGTCAATATATGTTAATAAAATGCCTAGCATTTTATAACCACGTATATGAGTTATGTACTCTATCAAGAACTTTACATTCATTATTTCATTTAATCCTTTAATCAAACTCATCATGTATGGACTCTTGTTTTATCTCCATTACATAGATGATGATATTGAGGCCGAGGGATGTTAAGTAATTTTCCCTAGGCTACGGGACTGGTAGATGTCAGAGACAGGATATGAATCTTGATCTGTCTGACTTCTGAGTTTGTGTTCTTAACAATGAAGATTTTACATTTTGTTTTTTTAATGGGTAAAAGCCAATAAGACACTAATGACATTTATTTAAATTGTGAATGTATATTGGTTGCATATTTGGAAAGAAATACATACACACACTATACATATATACCACTTATGTAACAGCATTTTTCAATTTGGCCAAACTAGCTTTTCCTAGGAATAGTGAATGATACCAAATCTCTGTGCTAAAATCAACAGATTGTACAGAAGTACCAATAAAATGAAGCCTGTAAGTACAGAAAACAGTGAATTTAATTTAGGCCCAAAACAATTTAGGAAAATAGTCCTAACTAATTCAACTGAGCATTTGAAAAAGTTTCACTTTTACCTACCAACATGAAGATCTATCTCTGAGAAAAAGCAACCAAAATAATTTCCATCTTTCTTTTCTTTCATTTTCTTTTTTTTGCTTCCATTTTTCTTTAAATTTAAAAGGTTGGACTGAATATTAATATTATGTCCTTCTGCTTTTCTAGTTTAAATATTAAAAATAAGTCAGTCATATGAATGTTTTTTTCTGTTTTAAAAATTCCTTCAACTATTTTTTTTTTTTTTTTTTTTTTGGCTGCGTTGGGTCTTCGTTGCTGTGCGTGGGCGTTCTCTAGTTGTGGCGAGTGGGGGCTACTCTTCGTTGCGGTGTGCAGGCTCCTCACTGCGGTGGCTTCTCTTGTTGGGGAGCACAGGCTCTAGGTGCGTGGGCTTCAGTAGTTGCAGCACGCGGGCTCTGTGGTTGCAGCGTGCGCAGGCTCTGGGGTGCATGGATTCAGTAGTTATGGCTCGTGGGCTCTAGAGCACAGGCTCAGTAGTTGTGGCACATGGCCTTAGTTGCTCCGTGGCATGTAGGATCTTCCTGGACCAGGGATCGAACCCATGTCCCCTGCATTGGCAGGTGGATTCTTAACCACTGCACCACCAGGGAACCCCCTTCAACTATGATTTTAAACTCTGTATCTCAAAGAAAAAAGTGGAGGGGGGAATCAAAACACATAACCAAAAACCAAGAAATGAGCAAGAATAGTCATATCTTTTCAACATTTGATTGTGGTACGGGTTGTGAGCACTTTTAACTGGGCTGACTTTGCCTAATACGGTGAATGACCAGAGCATCACGTTATGGATATTCATTTGCCTTCTTTTTCAACATAAAAATTTGCGTATGCTTACATCATTGTTTCTGTACTATTCCTCAAGAGATGTAACACCTAGGAGTTTGTTGCTTATTTACCATTTCTTTTTCCTTCTCCTCCAGGCTGAGTTCTGTTGGCCTTGAATCTGCTGTCCCCTATCCTACTGACAGAAACATTGCAGCAGCTGTGGAAGTTTGTCAGTGTCCATCAGGGTATACTGGCTCCTCCTGTGAAGTAAGTTTGCAAGAATATAACTTCAGTGCATTCTAAGTTCCTTCAGCATTATTTTCCATAAACTGTTCTAAAATAAGCTTAGTTTTTTCATCAAGGATTGCACAAATGATAGCGTATTATTAGTTAAAGAAGAAACTCCAATTTCTGCGAAAAAGTCATGACTTTCAAATGGCGTTACTCATATAATGCCATCTTTAAATCAGGTTTCTTGTAGAGATATTTTGCCTTATGACATAGAGCTAAAAATCTGATTTTTTTAAGTGTTTGTTTTTGATTTAATCTGTTGATAAAATAGGATAAATGATGGTGGAATAATATTTCAATATATTTCTCTTTCATTTCCACCTGAGTACTTATGAGGAATTTAGCACTATTTCTTTTCTTTTTCACCCTTTCCACATTTTTTAATCCTATGTACCACATTCTTTCTCTACTTTATTCCTAAGAATACAACCAAATCACAATCATCTGAAGGACTCAATCTTTAAAATGTCCAGAACATAATATATGGAAGAAATACCTTGATCTAGAAAATTTCCTACAGGTCTTTGATTTGTTTAGCACCTAAAGTTTGAGATATTTATTGCTGTCTCAATATTCTACATTTATAATAAGATTAATGTTCCTTACTTAATATCACAGTGTGTCATTCTAAGGTAATAATTTTTATTTACTTTTATGTATTTTCTTTAGGTAGTTTGAAAATTGATTTTACTTGAAACCTGGTCAAAAAAATATAAACACCATTTCCCTTATAGAGGACATGGCTTGCGGATAAATGGGAACTTAAATTCTTTAAAAATGGTGCCTTTAAGGAATCATCTGACTGTACCAAGATGTTCCACTTCAGCACACTACCCCATTATGCCATTTACAGAAATACCCTAGGCCTTGCTTTGTCGTTTCTCTTGTACTTTAAAATAATGCATGCTGCGAGAGGATACTCAGGGCTTAGAGTCATACTGGTGACAGACGTGTTTTCTTTAACTGGGCTCAGATTCACCTATCCGGAAATAAAACTAAATGTAATTCACTGTCACTTTTCCAAAATTCAAATAGAGAAGAGAAAAATAATCATGGAAATGAATTAGCTCTGTCAACCCAAATTTGATTTTACATGTAAAATAAATACTGTACTCGATGAAAAGTATTTTTTTTATTAAGAGCCAAGCAGTTTTTATTTCAAACCAGAAAGCTCTCTTTGGACCTTTATGTTCTTATTTCAACTGAAATAATAAATACCTTGATTCTATTCTTGGTTTAACACTTATTCCCACATTGGTTACACTCAGTGCTCTTCATCATCTTTTATACAAATTTCAAATGCCCAATGAATCTAAAATTGTCTGAATATTAGAATTATTTAATTGGTTATGCATTTTGTTTCTTCTTTTCTTTCTTCAAAAGTATTTATTAAGAATCTTTGGTAAATTCTGCCCTAGATGCTGAGGGGATTATCAAGAAGATTACATCACAATCCCTGTTCTTAAAGAGCTAACAGTCTGTTTAGGGAGACAGAACAAATACCTATGAAAAATTGGATCACAGCACTATATAATTAAGGCACCAGTAAGTGGTACAGAACTTAAGTGTAATAATCTTTCAAAGAGGTGAGCAATTCCGGTGGAGAGAGACATCACAGAAAGTATCCTAGGGTGGAAAAACCTCAAATTGGATGCTAAATAATGGTAACAATTAGGTCGGAAGAGAGAGAAGCAAGCGAGTGTGGAAGAGTCAGAACAAAGAAGCAGAGCAGGGATAAGAAAACCTTCCTGCGCCTCTCACATGATAATTGATAAATAAAGTTACTTTGGAATCCATAAAAGAATTTAGTTGAATCAGAAGACAGTGAACTCTGGAGTTTCTCTCTGGCTTCTTAGTTTTTTCTACCCTCTCATAATTCCTTCTTTTCTTTCTTGAAACTCCCTATCCTTAAACTCACTTATCTATTCTTATCCTTTCCTAAATTCATTTGCTTTTTTATTGAGTTCCTAACGCCAGGCACTCTAGTTTTGTTATCACTATTATCACTGGATCCTTTAAAAGCTGAGTAAACTCCAAAGACTATTAATGTCTTAATTCTAGCTTACCAAAAACACATTCTGTAACTCCATTATAAAATCATTCTCTTCTATTTTGCTTGGGTCCACAATGTTGATTCAGAATCTTTTTTTTTCTCATTTCCACTTCTTATAAATCCCCCCCACAGTTCATCTTTCAAATATTTTCATACTTTCCTAGTATCATCATAATTCATTTCACTTGACAAGTGGAACAGGTGAGGAAGTGAAAGCAAAGTTGGGTACTAAAAAAAATTGTTTTAATTCAAATCTCAGTTCCCTCTTCTATGTGATGCCACAAAGAAAATTTAGATAACTATGATAAATTCCATGAAGAAAATAAACAGGGTGCCTTGACAGAAGTACTGAGAATGGGTATAGGAAGATTAGATGGGAGGGACTACTTTATGAGAGGTTGTCAAGAAGGTTTTCTGAGGCGGTAGCATCTAAACTGGGTTTAGGGTCAGCTTAGGTAAAGGAGCTGAGGAGGAAGTGAAACAGAGTTTGGAGTCGGCAAGGAGCTGAGTGGGGACAGGTATGGCTGGAGCTTAGCAAGCAAGTAAGAGAGTGGCACAAGGTATGATTGAAGGAGGCTGGCCATTCAGAGCTTTGCATGCATGATAAGAACTTGTGGTTTTACTCTAAATGCAATGGAAGGAAGGCTTTAAGCTGCGTGATGCCATGATCTGAGTTATATTTTTTTGAAAAAGTCATTATAACTACAGTGTGTAGAACATATTGTACATGGCAGGAATGGTAGGAAGGAAAATGGTTAATATGCTACTGTGGTAGAATGCAATGATGATAGTGGTTTGTTAGTATAATGACAGAGGATATAGAAAGACATGTGTTTATTCTAAATATATTTTGGTAGTAGAACCAATAGGACTTACTGATAGACATGCCATGGGAGAGTAGAAAAAACTAAAGATTTTAAGAATGAGTCAGATGATGAGCTTGAGCAATTGGATGTGGTGCCATTTACTGAGCTGAGGAAAACTGGGAGAGGAACAGCTGTGATGCGGAGGATGGAATCAACGATCCATTTTGGAAATATTAGGTTTGAAAGAGCTATGAAGTGTATTGTCAATGTCCAATGTAGGTCCTGAACTCAGAATATCTGTCTGGTCTATAGATATGTATTTAGAAGGAATCATCAACTAGGGGACTAAATAAAATGACCTGGGAGAAACTGTGGAAAGAAAAAGAAAAGTGACTAAGCCCCCAGGAGCTCCTGACAATGAGTAGTAGGTTGAAGCAGAGGAGACAGCAAAGAAATGGGGTGGAAACTTTGGGTCTGTAATATCATGGAAGTTTCGAGAAGAGGACTTTTGAGGGAGATAGGAATCAACTAAACCATATCTTGATGAGAGAGCAATAAAGTGTCGATTGTACAATTGTTCATTGGATTTGGCTCCCTGGAATTTGGTGACATGGACAAGAGCAGTTTTAATCAAGTGGTGATAGCACGAGACTGATTAGGATGGAATGAAGCATAAAAGGGAAGTGAGGAAGAAAAGACATTTTATTTTTTATTGTTTTTTTTCTTTTTTTAAACTTCTATTGGAGTATAGTTGATTTACAATGTTGTGAAAGTTTCAGGTGTACAGCAAAGTGAATCAGTTATACATATATATATATCCATTCTTTTCAGCGCAGTCTTACTGAAAAGAAAGACAGGTAGGTAACTGAAAGTTACAGGATATTAAGGAAGTAATTTTGTCTTTTTTTTTCTGTTAGCTGATTTTTGATGGAGATACTAGATCATATTTTCAAGCTGATAGTAATGATCCAACAGAAAGGAAAGCTATTACTGATGCAGCACAGAGAGGAAATACTGGGAAGACAATAGATAATGGAATACAGATTACAAGTGCAGTGATATTCCTTTGAGAGGGTGAGGAATCCTGCATGCCTGTTCCAGAGGGGAATATGACAAATGGAAATATACACTTATGCTTGTGGACTTGGTAGTGGAAATTTGGCTTCCAATGGCTTTAATTTTCTCTGTGACTAATGAGATGAAATTACTGGCTAAGAGAGGTGTAAAGAGTTGGGAAATTTGAAGAAAGAAGATGGGGTATGAGTAGTACATTTGCAGATATATATATATATATCACTTATTAATGACAATTCCATGAATATTTGTCCTGAAAAGAGTAAATCAGTTCTCTCCTTGTTATCAACACCCTTAATTTCTACCCCCTTCTGGATATGTAGCTTCACAAGTTTTTAGAAATATATGTTACATTACAAAATCTCTTCTATAATAAGTCTAGGGTGACAACATTTTTAATGAGGAGAAATTATTAGAAGAGGTTAGAAAATTGACACCTTTTCTGTACTGCGCAAATTAAGAGGAAAGTTGTTTTGTTTTCCTTTCAGATATGAAGTATCAGCTCATCCTTTTTTTTAATGTGTTTGCTATCGATGTTCACATTTAAGAGTCCTCATATCCTGAGGCAGAAGGAACATTTCCAACAATACACAACACAATTTTATAATCTTTATTACTTCAGTGGTTTCTCTCTTGTTTCCATTTTCAACTGGAAAAAAAAAGGCCTTTTCATGATATATTATGTCGTAGTTAACCATCCAGAAATATGGTAAATAACCCACAAAATGCAATTTTAACTTGATGGAGATCATAACCTCCTAGAAGGCAGTGAAGTCTGTCCCCTTATTTTACATCCCGTCCAATTTATAGTGACCCCCACGGAAGAGAAACTTAAACATGATGTTGAACTGAAAGCCAGCACAGACACACAGATACTGTATGGCCCAAATACCCTTTTTCTAATCAGAATTCTATTTTTGGACGGTAAAGTGTTTCACACTTAAAAAGGAAATGATAGATATAAGTAGAGTTCTAGTAGAATAATGCCATAAAATAAAATATCAAGGGAATAAATATATGGTAAATAAATCATAAACCATTTTGTGTAAATTTGAGAAAGCATAATAGGGTGAAGGAAGTTGAGAATGAGAGGTATAAATTATATATGTGCGTGTGATCAAATGTTAAGAGCGGATGCTACCTTTCTTCCAAATGACTACAAAGTTTTTCTGAAAATGACAGAGTTATGGGCAGTTTGTACGTGGGAAAGGGAGGTCACTCCAGAGAATCTACATTCCTTGGAATGACATTAGGTGCTCTCTTAGGCTAAGGTTCTGAAGAGTCCATTTCTGTCGGCTGCATTTTTTCAGTACTTTTTCTTCCATTTTCTCATCTGTGCTTTTTACTTTGAGACTGTCATGTTTCAGTTCTTTATATCTCTGCTTTATTTTGCTATTTCAGAAGAGACATCAAGCTAATGCTTCTTCTAATCTCATACCTGCCAATAACACTAAGGTTAGTACGAAGGTCCCGTGTCAGGAGGAATAGCTCTGTAGCAATATTTCCATAACGGCAATGCTTTGACAAGCACATTTGCTGAGTTTGCTGCCTAAATATTTTCCTTTATCCAATAAAGACAAAAAGCAAACTTTTAAAAAATCCCTGAGACTAACTTGAAGCCTTATCTTCCTTTCAGTCTTGTTGGCCTAGGCACAGACGAGTTAACGGCACTATTTTTGGTGGCATCTGTGAACCCTGTCAGTGCTTTGGTCACGCGGAATCCTGTGATGATATCACTGGAGAATGCCTGGTAAGTGCTTTCTCCTTTGGAGATGCTGATTGACAGGGCTGAAATCAGCTCAATAGGCCCTGCAATTCAATTACTACCTTTGGGACTTTAAATACTTGAGTCAGGAAGTGATTTGATGGCACTCTTTGTATTGAACTGAGTTGGAAGCTGAGAACGTTCTTTCATATGTGGTCTCCCTGACTAACAAGCATTAGAAAGTGTTTATTCATTTTAGTCTAAGAATTGAATTAAGATCAGCTACATCATAATAAAGCATAACTAATGACTGGGATACCTATCTACCACAAATATATATATATATGGTTTCAATCCCTTCCATAAATCTACCAAAAAAACCCTGTATTTCTGTAGCAGGAAATAATTTATATCCCCATAATATGAAAAGTATAAAATGTAACCTCTGTAATAGGCATAATTCAGTTTTTTTCACTTTGAAAATGAGGGAATACTACATTTTTAAAAAATTTTCAAATGTCAGCATTTAACTAAATACAAAGCATCATATATAGATTAAAAATAATAAATATATGCAATACATATTCACCAGAGCTGCTTACTCCTTTCACAATTAAATCTATACTTTAACCAGAAAAAAAGCTCTGCAAAAGGCAAAGTACTTTCCATCCTGCTAAGAAGCTTTTGGATTAGAGAATTACACTGAATAGACCATTCTGATTAACTCAAGGGCATGTTAGTTTTATATTGTCTGACATGGCATGAAGCTTGAAACAACACTTCTCATTTCATTAGTCTTGCAGAAACACAATTTGAAATGGTGCCAGTTTAGGAAGATATCATACTCTCATTTCCCTGTAGAATTTAAGGCAGACTCTGTTATCTGTATTTCTTAATGTTCTCTCTTTCTCTTGCTCATTCTTCCCTCCACCCTTTTTCTTCTACTTAAAAGCTTCTGGGAAAAATCCAAAGTGAAAATTCAGGGCTTTAGTTTCAATGTGATTTGGCATTTAGGTTTATTGATGCTCTTTCTGTTTTCTCTATAGAAGATTTTGTTTAATTGCATTGCAGTATAAAGCATGATAGCCTTAATTTGTGAATCAGTAGATTTTTCAAATGGCATTGTTATGAATAGAAAGACTAAGTGATTTTCATTTTAATTATACAATAAGTCTTTTAAAATGTACCTTGGAAAAAATACCGAGTTACCTTTATTAAACACTTTACTAACATGCAATAGGAACTATTCAGCCCAAACCAGATATAGATTTGCTTTACTGAAACCTAGAAAGACAAAAATGAATATTTCGTGATACCAGACTTTTAATGTTCCCAATAGTAATATTTCATGTTGCATTCATTAAGTCTAAAATCATGCTGTTAGTTCATTTGGTTATATAATATTTCTAAGAATGAAAGCCCATTGTTTTAGAATAAAATAGTTTCATCCAGCATAATTTTGGGAGAAAGAAGGGAGGGAATCAATGATTATGTGAGGCCTTCTACTAATGAAGCCTAGTTTATTGACTTTGTTTCATGGACAGGGAGATAGGCTACTTCAAATAACACAGTGAATCTTAGGGAAACAACAGAGATCTTGATGATAGAGATAGAATCTGGGGTGTTTTCTGAGTTTTCCACTGTAGCTGGTAAATAGGTGATCATGTAAGATATTTCTGGAGACTTTCAAATGCTCTTTATCTGAAGTGGTATTGATAACTAAATGCTGATGTTCCATTTTGAGAGTATTCATTCTAATGTGATCCACAAAGAGAAAAATATTTAAATGTTGCACATCAAAGGCATTCTTACTGTTCAATTGACCTGCATTTAAGCTTTCTTTTTTTAATTATTTATGCTTCCCCCCACCAGCACTAGACAGAAAATTTACAAAACTTACAGATAAACTGCTTTTTAGTTTGGCTTTGAAATCTAATTAGAAATTAACTGAAATATTTTTTGATATCAGATCAAAATCCAGACCTCTGTTATAGGGTGGACTTATTATATATTAAAAGGTCATTTTGACTCAAAGTACTTTTGAAGTGACCTAGGAAACACTCAAGCCACATGGGAAGATTGCATACTTGTTCCTTGTCATTGTTCTTGTGATAAGCGATGTGAATAGACATTTGGAAAGTACTTTTGTAGCAGGACACCTCTAAAAATAACCAGCCCATCAGAGCGAACCTTTCGTCTTTTTCAGTTTGGGTTTTCCATTGTATCGTTGTCTAATGTTGTTTTATGGTTTCAACTGCAGAAGCACTTGAGTTTTAAGATTAATTTTATTTACATTAACTGAAATATGACATTAGGAAATGTAAGAAACTCCTACATGTTATTTTTCTTTCAAATTAGTAAAGAAAAGCAGGGTCTCTGGGTTGTGCAAGATTTTCAGTTGAGTTTTAGAAATACCATTTTCAACATGGTTAAAACATAATCAGTTTTATAATCTTATTTTTTAAAGCCCCTAAGTCTTTGAAGATATAATTTTGATTGTGTCAATCTGACAATATGCAAAGAATATTGCAAAAAACATACTTTTTTTAGTAAGAGACAACTTTAAACTTGAAAACTGCAAGGAACTAATATGAAGATGAAATCAAAGAGGAAAGCCTTTCAGCAAATTGATCCATGTTTTGCACCTTCCACCCAATGTGCTGTTATTTAGACAAATGTGGATAATAAAGTTAACACCTTTGCTACTTTGATAGAGGGTTGCTAAATAAATTTGAGAATTTTAAATACCTTAAAGAGAAACCTATTTTCAAGTATCACCAGATACTAAAGAATTACCTACTCACTGTCTTGAAACTGTCATGAGATTTCAGAGCTTGAAAACTTCATATATTGTGAGCTTAACTCCCACATTTACAGAATGTAAGCAAGTGGATTACTGGATTTTCATTAACATTGTCTGCAATAAAGAATCTGTCCCTCTACCCAAGGAATTTAACAAGCTATGTTCAGAAGTGTTTATTTATGGGTGTTTTTTTCTTAAATCCATTGACTAAGTGTAATTAAAATTGAGCTTCTTAAAAATATACTAAAAGAAATAATAATTCAAAATTTTCATTGAATCAAACTGGCTATCCCATTGGTCAATCAGATTAATAAATTTTACTTTATGCTTAAAGTGAATTTATATTTTGGCTATTAGCCATTTCCTCTACCTATTTAGTTATTGATGATAAAATTAAAGGTTTTGCACTCCAAGCTCTGATGAATTCTTTTGAAATGAGAAAAAAATAGCATTCTATATGCTTGTAAAATTAAAAATATATTTCAGTCATAATAAATCCATATCGTATGATAGGTAATAGGCATTAGATACATTTTATTGTGTCATTGGAGACTGAAGAAGTTATGTTTACATGATGCCAAAACATCATTAAAACTTATCAATGCTTTATAGACAGTTTCATTTGTTGATTATCTGATTGCTCACCTTTACCAGTCCTGATCAATTTTGTGAACACAAAGTGGGTTTATGAATATACTTTAATTAATATGAAGAAATCAAGATATAAATTATTTTATTTTGATTTTTTTATTTTTGAAAAGAACATGGTTTCAAAAAATACTAATTGACAGAAAAATACCATTTCAATTTTAAAAAACAGTGTGTGTATGCAGAAAATTATAAGACACTGATGAAAGAAATTAAAGATGATACAAATAGATGGAGAGATATACTATGTTCTTGGATTGGAAGAATCAACATTGTGAAAATGACTCTACTACTCAAAGCAATCTACAGATTCAATGCAATCCCTATCAAACTACCACTGGCATTTTTCACAGAAATAGAGCAAAAAATTTCAGTTTGTATGGAAACACAAAAGACCCCAAATAGCCAAAGCAATTCTTGTGTCTCCCTCCCTCCCACCCTCCCTATCCCACCCCTCTCGGTGGTCACAAAGCACAGAGGTGATCTCCCTGTGCTATGCGGCAGCTTCCCACTAGCTATCTAATTTACATTTGGTAGTGTATATATGTCCCTGCCACTCTCTCACTTCGTCACAGCTTACCCTTCCCCCTCCCCATGTCCTCAAGTCCATGCTCTAGTAGGTCTGTGTTTTATTCCCGTCCTACCACTAATCTCTTCATGACATTTTTTTTTCTTAGATTCCATATATATGTGTTAGCATACGGTATTTGTTTTTCTCCTTCTGACTTACTTCACTCTGTATGACAGACTCCAGTTCCATCCACCTCACTACAAATAACTCAATTTCGTTTCTTTTTATGGCTGAGTAATATTCCATTGTATATATGTGCCACATCTTCTTTATCCATTCATCTGTTGATGGACACTTAGGTTGCTTCCATGTCCTGGCTATTGCAAGGTCTTTTTTGACCCACCTCCTAGAGAAATGGTAATAAAAACAAAAATAAACAAATGGGACCTAATGAAACTTAAAAGCTTTTGCACAGCAAAGGAAACCATAAACAAGATGAAAAGACAACCCTCAGAATGGGAGAAAATATTTGCAAATGAAGCAACTGACAAAGGGTTAATCTCCAAAATATACAAGCAACTCATGGAGCTCAATATCAAAAAAACAAACAACCCAATCAAAAACTGGGCAGATGACCTAAATAGACATTTCTCCAAAGAAGATATACAGATTACCAACAAACACATGAAAGAATGCTCAACATCATTAATCATTAGAGAAATGCAAATCAAAAGTACAATGAGATATCATCTCACACCGGTCAGAATGGCCATCATCAAAAAATCTAGA
>NC_041223.1:33862874-33867417 GCF_002837175.3 Physeter macrocephalus | reverse complement strand
GGAATCTAAAAAAAAAAAAAAAAAAAAAAAAAGAAAATGGTCAGAAGAACCTAGGGGCAAGACAGGAGTAAAGATGCAGACCTACTAGAAAATGGACTTGAGGATACGGGGAGGAGGAAGGGTAAGCTGGGAAAAAGTGAGAGAGTGACATGAACATATATACACTACCAAACGTAAAATAGATAGCTAGTGGGAAGCAGCCGCATAGCATAGGGAGATCAGCTCAGTGCTTTGTGACCACCTAGAGGGGTGGGATAGGGAGGGTGGGAGGAGGGAGATGCAAGAGGGAAGAGATATGGGGACATATGTATATGTATAACTGATTCACTTTGTTATAAAACAGAAACTGACTCACCATTGTAAAGCAATTATACTCTAATAAAGATGTTAAAAAAATAATAAATAAAAAGTAAAAAACTGTGTGAGGGAAATTGTTATGTGCCTTGTGGTTTTATTATTTATTGGTATACATTTTTCAATTTTTCAATATTCTCATTTTTAAATTATGAGTGAAGCAAGGCCTTTGCAGCTGTAATACATTAGTGCATTGTCCACATCATCAGAGCCTACTGAGGTCCAAATTAATCTCTGATGTAAAAGGCCATAGTGTCAGAGGACTTGTAGGATTAGCCATAGTTCTCATTAAATCAGCAGTTTTAAGCTGAACAATTGATTTTTACCTAAATCAGGTACAATTTCCATTAAACATATATTATTAAGACTCTATAACTATACACACATACACACACTCACAGTCACTTGTATTTCCTTAAAAAAAAAACAAAGAAAAAAGGAAATACTATTTGCATAATGAAAAAAATTTATAATGAATTTCAATCATCTTTTTGTAAGTATGCATATGCTGAAACTAGTGTGTAGTTTATAAGCTAGATATTAAATTAACTTTCAGTGCTCTTTCCCAGCTGTAAAATTGACCATTTAATGTGGAAAATTATTCTTCCTGGCGGGGAATAGACTAATGATTCTGTAGATCTATTTTTGGTAACATGTTGATGCTTGAGACTGAAATAATAAACTCTGATGTGCATTTCTTCCTCAGAACTGTAAGGATCACACTGGTGGCCTATATTGCAATACATGTCTTCCTGGTTTCTATGGTGATCCTACTAAAGGAACCTCTGATGACTGTCAGCCCTGTGCCTGTCCACTCAATATCCCATCCAATAAGTGAGTAACAAACTTAACCTCTCTCATGAGCTAGGAACCCAGTTCTGCAAGTGCATTTTTGATATAGAATTAGCCTTTCTCTTGTCACACATAAAAAAATAATAAATTTATGCATGAATTTCTCAAGAAGACACTGTGAGTTTTTCTAAATATAAAACATTTAAAGTTATGGCTATTTATTCCACAGAATTTTTACTATTTAAGCTCTAGTTTGGGGGATTTAATATCTAAGAGACAGAACTCAAATAGATTTTCTAAATCAACTCCAAAGAACAGAAGACATATATTATACAAACATAGACATGTGCCCACAGGCAAGCACTTGCACACACACACACAGACACACACACACAGACACACACACACAGACACACACACACACACACACACACACAGACACACACACACAGACACACACACACAGACACACACACACAGACACACACACACAGACACACACACACAGACACACACACACACAGACACACATCTTCATACTGTAATAAAAAGACTAATAATATAAATACTGCTCATTTGGGTCCCATTCACACAATATTTGTAACTCTTAGGCAAGTCATAAACCCCTCAAAAAGGTAAAATAAGAAATCAGTTAGTTGACCTTTAAGCACCAGTTCTGTCCTTTAGCGCACAGTTTATCATATTATCATATATTATGTATATATATATATATATATGTTTATCTTATTGAAATAGTTATAATGGTATTATATGATAAATTATATGAATATTGAAATATGGGTGATAATTTGCATCTTATTTTACATAAACTACATCTTGAAAAAGTTTAATGCAAACTTCATACAATTTTTCTAGTCATCCAGGTTTCTTTCTGTCTTTTTAAAAAATTTTCTGTTTGTTCACCTAAAATAATAACCTTTTGTAACAGACTTTGATTTTTGTTTGTTTTTGTTTTGCTTTTATCAATTTTTATTGGAATATAGTTGCTTTACAATGCTGTATTAGTTTCCTGCTGTACAACAAAGTGAATCAGTCATACATATACATATGTCTACTCTTTTTTAGATTTCCTTCCCATTTAGGTCACCACAGTACCCTGAGTAGAGTTCCCTGTGCTATACAGCAGGTTCTCATTAGTTATCTATTTTATACATAGTAGTGTATATATGTCAATCCCAATCTCCCAATTCATCACCCCCCCCTTCCCCCCTTGGTAACCATAAGTTTGTTCTCTACATCTGTGACTCTGTTTCACCTTTGCATATAAATTCATCTGTACCATTTTTCTAGATTCCACATATAAGTGATATTATACGATACTTGTTTTTCTCTTTCTGTACCAGACTTTTAAAAGTATATATTTTGTCTGCTCTTCCTTTTACCTTTTAGGGGAACACTGTATTTCAGCTGCTCTAATTCAGTTTCCCCTTAGAGCAGCCATCCCTTAAGCAAATACGTAAGCAAGACCCTGAAACCAAAAATGTGTTTTATTTTAATGGGGCATATTATGTTGAACAATAATCAACACTTTTTACTAGTAAAAATTATAAATAACTATAGTTTTAAATCAAAGAAATTGTAAAAATTTTTCTTAAAGGCAAGTTTAGTGCTTAATAAAATTCATATTATTTTATGTACTTTCCACCTGTTTCTAAATGCTGTATTAATGCTTGCAGAGCAGAAGTTTTTAATGATTTTTAATGAAATCTGTCAGTTACAATTTTTTAATGTGAAGGTGTTATCAAGTTGGTCATACTCTGAGGTCTTACCCAAGATATTCCTAATGGAAATGGTCTTTTGTTACTGGAGTCCATAAATACTACAAACTAACGACTTTGAGAATAATTCTGTCATTAAATTTAAAAGTCCTCATAGGAACTATGCTTCCTACACTTCATCTCACATGAAATCCTTGTACTCTTTCCTGACAACCTTCCTCCCTCAGAATTTTCCATCTTAGTCACTGGAAAAGAAGAGCAAGAACTAAGATTTAATGAAAGCAGCCTACTACATTCTAGGCATAGGCTCAAGCCTATATTTGGCATTATTTTACCTTCAAAAACTATTCCATAACTGGGTATTATTACTCTTATTTTATAGATTAAGAAAAGAGTTTCCGAGTGGGAAAAGAGCATTATAATGCCAATTCTCAGAGAATTCCTTGATTTACATGCTGAGTTTCATACTTTCTAGCTGTGTGACTCTGGGAATGTTACTTAAACTCCCTGTGCCTCAATTCTCTTGTCATTAGTTGTGATAATAGGACCCTCTCATAGGGTTCTTGTGAGAATTACATAAATTAAAATACACAAAGCACCTAAAACAATGACTGAACATGGTGAGCCTAATATAAGGACTGACCATTATTAAGTAATTTGCTCAGTCATAAAATATTAAAGTATCAGAGTTGGAATTTTAAGTTTAAAGTCTAGTGTGCTTTCCATTCCTCTACAGTTTTACATTGAGGGCTTCTTTAAAAAACACACTGCATTTTAAGTGATAGCATTAAGAGACTTAAATGGGAAATGGGTAACTATATGTTAGTGATCAGAACATTTTCAGAATTTAGGGCATGAGCCTGGGTGGTTACAAAACTGAAGATCCTTTGGTAACCAGGGATGTCAGAGAAGAGGAAGAAGGCAAAAGGAAATCTGGAAAATAATGAATATGTTGGTCATAACATGACACAAACCTTGCTCTCTGGTGTACTTGTGAAGGGTCAGATCAAGCAATGGAGAACCTACTCACTCACGTAGCTGAATGGAATTCTCCAGAACCATCCAATGTATACACAACTGTCACTGAGGTGAGGAAACAAAGGGATAGCATCTGGCCACTCATCTGCATTGCACTGCTTCTCAGCCAAAATGTCTATGGCATTAGCACAGCTGTCACTTCAGCACAGCTGACCATTCATAGTACCATGGGAATCCTAGCCTAATACATTTGCAGAATTATGTAATTTAGTGAATATGTAGACGTTATGAATTTATCCTCAAATTAGACCAACATTACTATAAATGCAGAAGAGCCATTAGGGAGAGAACTTTGCTTGGCTAATTATAGGCATTCATGACCCATTCTTCTCTGTTTACTGTGCCTCTACTTTAAAATGGATTCTAATTGTGTTCCTGAAAGGAGAAAGTCAGCAAGCATTAAAATACCATCCGTCAGTGCTAAAAAGGATTGAGGTCCCAGTGTCCACTAATAAAATGTTTTTTAATATTGTATTATAGTTCGGTATATTATGCAGATCTTGATTCTTTAAAATAGAGACAACTCAATAATAAAATGTAAGTTACAGCAAATATTTAAAGATTTTTAATTTCAGGTGCTTTCATTTACATTAAATAATTATTAAATTTTTAAGTAATAT
>NC_041223.1:33819830-33862657 GCF_002837175.3 Physeter macrocephalus | reverse complement strand
GGCCTCTCCCGTTGCGGAGCACAGGCTCCGGACGCGCAGGCCCAGCGGCCATGGCTCACGGGCCCAGCCGCTCCGTGGCATGTGGGATCCTCCCAGACCGGGGCGCGAACCCGGTTCCCCTGCATTGGCAGGCGGACGCGCAACCACTGCGCCACCAGGGAAGCCCCTTAAGTAATAATTTTAACTTTAGAAGTAGAATTGGCAATAGAGGGCAAAAACCAATTTTAAATGCCAGCTTTAAATGTGACATTTTTACCGGGAATTATACCCAGTATCTTGTAATAACCTATAATGGAATATAATCTGTAAAAAACCTGAATCACTGTGCTGTACCCCTGAAATTAACAATATTGTAAATCAACTATACTTCAATAAAAAGGTGGCATTTTTATAAGTAGAGGGAACAGTGATGATCCACTTTGTTTAAAAATTTGTTTTCAGAGGTATTAGGTCTTTTAAATTTAAAACAACTTTGAAAATTAACACAGTTTAGCTGCACAATAGTGATGAGAAAAATTCATTTTAATCTAATAACCTGAATTTTTTTATTCACTAAATAATGGGGACACTTAATGACTTAGAGAAACTCGCCTTTTAAAAGTTTTTAAAAAGTCATTACACTTATAATCTGAGTTAGAAACTATGAGGAATAACTTGACTAGTTACATATTATTCAGAAGATGGGATTTGAATGTTCATAAGTTATTCAGAAAAAAAAATTCAACTAAAGGTTGCTGCAACCTTCATCTAGAATCGTAAGGCTTAGTGATAGTTTTGCCTTGGTGATTTATCTATTTAATCCCCAGTCATAAATCTTATAGATCATAAGCATTTTGGCCCCAAATTTATTAGATAATATTGCAAAATAAATCAAATGTGTAGGGAGATAGAGATAGATCAGTATAATTATTATGATGTATGAATACAGACAAGCATATAATATTTAAATTATATATATATATATCACTTCATCAACTATTTACAGTGTCCACTGTTTGCTTAGCCATCTCATCTTGGTGATGTATATATTCTAGCTATAGATTGTAACTAGGTAGTGAAATTTATCTCTAGAGAGCAAATAAAAATGTAAATATTTCAAATGTTTATATTAACTTCTGGCATCACACAGCTTATAGATTAAATATGATATGAAAGAGACACATGATTGTCTGCCCTTGAACACTTAGGATGTGTTTGAATAAATAATATTATTGAAATCATTGTAGATTTTCATCAGTTATATAATAAAATTGGAGATAATCTTGGCACAAAGCTGAACAGAGAGTAGGCTCTTAATAAGTTCTGTCTACTAATATCATTGTGAATACTACTTCTTTGTGCACATCAGAAATGCTAAACTTTAAATTTTTGAAAGGATGGACCACTTCTAGAGCTGACTTTTGGACTCACTCAAGGGGCCACGTTGAATTGTTGTTAAAATTAGTACTTATAACAAAGAAATAGAAATATTCTAAGGAAAAATTTAAATTTAAGGACATGTTCATTTCAACAACTTTATTTCGAAATTTTAGAGTGTGCTAGGTATTTTAGAGCACTTTCCCACATATAGTTTTATGTACACACAGGTGATTATCGTGTATCTTACTAGTCCCATATACCAGAGGGAAAACTAAACTCCAGAGAAATTAAGTGCCTGGATCATGATCATACACCTTGCTTGTGGCAGAACCAATATTAGAACCCGTATATTCTGATTCACCTCTCTGTGCTTCTTCCAATGGCACTATAGAAATAGAAATAATTACAGAGACATTGAAGAGAGGCAAAAAAAAAAATTTAATAGAACTTAATGTCAGACAAACTATGAATGTCCATTGTAAAAAATGACTCTAGTGTTTGGCAACAGCTATGCTAACTCAAATGTAAGGAGCTAGACAGGATGAAAAACTGCAGGTTTAATTATTTAATTTATTGTGGCACTATGCTAAGTATTTGCTTTCATAATTTATCAGCATGAAGGCTTTACTCAGATCATATTCCTGTTTTGCTAAATGAGAAACTCATATTTAGAGAAACACAGAAAATAACCCAATTCTAATTACAAAATCCAATTATGGACATTACATCAGATTTCACATTATTTAAAGATAATTAAAGAAATATGTTTGCTAAATGGGTCTCCTGAGAATAAAGAGAACAGATATCACTGAACTGAAAGAAGAAAAAACTTATGGAGAAATTTCAAAAATTCGTGTGACCCAAACCACAGTCATGAAGTAAGATGATTTGCCCTTCATTTTTCTCCTCTTTCTCTCAGTCCTCTGCTCCTTCAGCAGTTATTCGTGGACAGTCACACCATCTTAGCCCTAGCTTCCTCACTCACCGACACTTTGCAGCATCTTATCCCTTCTGGTCTGTCTTCCCCTACCCAAGTGTTCCAAGTAACAATTAGTTAAAAGGAGTCCTGCTCTCCTATTTTATATGCAAACGTAGAACATGTCCTGATTGTCTAACCCCTAATGATGGAAAACTTATACCAGTGTTGAAAAAATTCATTATTTCCTGTCACATCACAGAAACCAAGAGGCAATTCAGTTCCCTCTTGCATTGGCTGTGAGAAAGTTCAAAGCCATATGTTGATCTGCCACTATCCAATGAACATATTGTACAATATATACATATACACATATATATGCATTTTTTACAATATACATTCTGCACTCTAAATTTACCCCTGATTTTATCTTATTTTTTAGTTTTTTTCTCTTTAATCATATGGCATCATTTTATCTTAATGTACATATTTTGATAGGTAAGATTAAATGCATTCTGGAACAAAGCTAATTGTATCTGTATTTATACATTCACATACCTAAACACATGCACATATGCTCACATACATATTCATTTGTATGTACATATATACACTTACTTATAAATGGATTATTATAAATATAAAAATTTACATTTAGCCATTTAAAAAGACTGTTTCTGTGTGTAGCTCCTTACTGTTTATTCCAGCAATAGCTTCTCTTCCTCCCCCTGTTTGTGGAAAAAGCCTGCTATTCTTGATATCTTGTGTCTTCTGTAGCATGGAGTGGATAATCCAGGAAGCCGAATATTGCCTCTGCTGGTGTAGAGCGAGCCAACTAGAGTTAGATGACATAATCTTGGAATCACTTGAAGTCAACAAAGATCTTACAGTTCCCTCTTTCTATCACAGAACAGTTAGCTTCATGTATTTGCCAAAATCAGTGTCAAGTTGCTGCATTTGCCAATCCAAATTCTATAGACATTTTTTGTTGTACATGTTTATTTCTCATTCTAATTTTATGTTTGTATTTGAATACCATCTTCTCCATACTTATAACTGCAGTTACAGCAGTAGGGGAATGAACCCTCAGTTTACGTTGTTTAAGGAGTATTAAAGCACAAATACGAATATATTTTATGAGGAGCTTTTATTTACACTCATCATGTCAAATAGTTATATTACTAGAAGTTTAAATTCACTTAATTCTGAATACTGGATGGTTATAGGGAAAAGAGAGCATTAAGTTAGAAATCAAAAATTTTAGATCCCGTGCTAAATTCTCCTGGAAATTAGCATTGACTTTGAGCAAGAAAAATTATGCCCGCCCCCAGCAGCTCATAGGATTTTGTGAAAATGTGATAGAATTATTCATAAAAGCACTCTAAAAATGTAAAGAGCTAGTCAAATCTGATATATTGTTATTGCTTAATTTTTTTCTGAAAAAGCATTGATTTCTGTCAGTTAGTGTGTTTTATTTTACTTCTGTCAGCCTTAACTGAGGCATGAGTATATTTAAGCATTTGAAATCTATTTTATAAATAGTTTTAAAGTGTCAGAAGCCTTATCAAGAACCTTTGACGTGACTTATGGTAAACTAATTTAGGATCAGTAAACAATTGGTATGGTTTTCTTTCAATCATTGTAGTCCCACATGGGTGGGAAACCTAGGGCTTCTAGTTAAGAGTCTCTTTCTCTGTAGATGATGAGGTAGTTAAAGAATGACAGTTTTAAAAGAAAACATACGTGCATTCCAGAGGTTTGTCAAAATCCAGTCCTCCGTTTTATGTCTGAAAACAATAGCAAATCACGGCATGAGGAGGAAAAAACAATTGTTTCTTTCCATTTTTACGTGTGCCTCTTCTCCTCAGTGCAGTCATACTCCTGCCAAGAAAATCACCCTTGGTGAGCTCCTTTTGGGTCATGGGTGGCAAGCCACAGGCTGCTCTCTGAAAGATGGGTCCCCTCTCACAGACCATCGGCTGTGTGTAACTTGCTTCTGCTGCTCGTGTCAGCCACCAGAACCCCTTAACGTGAAATCTTTTATCTGAGTAAGATTTGTAAACTCAGGATACGCCAGACCAGGCTTTTCCCCACTTACCTCAACAGATTCATTTAACTGTTCCGTTGGGTTGAAAGTTTTTAAATGATCGAACTACTTGGTTCTAATAGCTTGCTACTAACAAAAAATAAAAATTATTAAATCTTTAAAAGCAAACAACCCAATCAAAAAATGGGCAGAAGACCTAAATAGACATTTCTCCAAAGAAGACATACAGATGGTCAATAGGCACATGAAAAGAGGCTCAACATCGCTAACTATTAGAGTAATGTAAATCAAAACCACAATGAGGTATCACCTCACACTGGTCAGAATGGCTGTCATCAAAAAATGTACAAATAATAAATGCTGGAGAGGGTACACTGTTGGTGGGAATCTAAATTGGTGCATCCACTATGGAAAACAGTATGGAGGTTCCTTACAACACTAAAAATAGAGCTACCATGTGCTCCAGCAATCCCACTCTTGGGCATATATCCAGAAAAGATGAAAACTCTTAATTTGAAAAGATATGTGCACCCCAGTGTTCATAGCAGCACTGTTTACAATAGCCAAGACATAGAAACAACCCAAGTGCCCATCAATAGAAGACTGTTTAAGAAGATGTGGTATATATATAAACAGAATATTACTCAGCCACAAAAAGAATAAAATAATGTCATTTGCAGGAACATGAATGGACCTAGAGAATATCATACTAAGTGAAGTAAGTCAGACAGAGAAAGACAAATAATATATGATATCACTTATATGTGGAATCCAAAAAATAATACAAATGAATCTGTATACAGTAGAGGTCCCCAACCCCCGGGCCATGTACCGGTAGTTGTCCACGGCATGTTAGGGACCAGGCCGCACAGCAGGAGGTGAGCAGTGAGGGAAGCTTCATCTGCCGCTCCCCATCGCTCGCATCACCAGCTGAACTATCCCCTCCGCCACCGGTCCATAGAAAAATTGTCTTCCACGAAATTGGTCCCTGGTGCCAAAAAGGGTGGGGATCGCTGATATACAGAACAGAAACAGCCTCACAGACATAGAAAACAAACTTATGGTTACCGAAGGGGAAAGGGAGTGGGAGAGGGATAAATTAGAATACGGGATTAACAGATACAAATTAGTATACATAAAATAGGTAAGCAACAAGGATTTACTAAATAACACAGGAAACTCTATTCAATATCTTGTAATAACCTACCGTGGAAAATAATTTTAAATATATATATATAAAACTGAATCACTTGCTGTGCACCCGAAACTAACACAATCTTGTAAATCAACTATACTTCAGTTAAAAATAAATAAATAAAAGAATTATTAACTATTTACAGGACTACTATGAGTTAAGCCAATGGGAGATTATTTAAAAAAATAGTACGCATGATCGGATCTGCACAAAAGTTAAGAAAGTATTCCAAAGTCATACAAGTGTCAGGAGCAAAATGAGCTCAGTGTTTAATTTGTTGTTCTCTCTTTAATTCATTTAGCCATCAAGCAAACCTCTACTGAATTGTCCTGTCATGTATAATAGAATATAAATCTATTTAGGGAAAACATAGTGAGAGAAAGAGTCGTTGGGGGCATTTCCTTTGAAAACAGCAGAGGAGCAGAACTCACAGAATTCAAAACAGTTGATGGCTCTTCAGAGAGCCATTGTGTCACTTCTGAGGTAACGGCCCATGCGTGAAGAGTGTCTCTCTCAAGGCAAAGAAGTATGGCCAGAGTTAACAGGTTGATGAAGGCTAAAGCTAGCACATAATTCCTCTGCTAGCCCCTGACTTGGTGTTCAACTCCGTGATTTCAGACCCAGGATGGAAATATGTACAAAGAGAGAGGTAAACTTTGGAACATGCCAGAAGATATGCAATGGCAAGGTTGTTTTGGTTTGTTTCATTTTATTATAAATTTAGGCAGAATATGCATGCTTGATCTCATCTGAAAGCTTTTCTGAGTGTAACAGAACAGTGTAACCCTGAGTACACATGGGCAGCAGCCTGCACACACACACACACATCCACACCCGTGACAGAAGTACCGGACAGAGGAACCCCATCACCACCACCACCACTACCACAGCTTCCACTACCACATACTGAGTTTTCCAAAATCTCCAACAGATTTCTCTGGGTTGCTTCAAATTCATCAGGATTTGGCTAGAGAGAAAGTATGTGAGACTGTATTTTGCCAGGCCCAGGGAATCCCTCAAGAGCAGCTCTACAGTCCCACTTGTTACTGATGATCAGGGACCCAGAACAGTCAAAAATCAGTTAATAGCATGTCACAGGGATACTGTTGTCCGTTGGACTGTGTTCACGTCTGCAGAAATAGCAATGTCATTTTATCCTGGATTGGCCAGATCCTACTCTCCGTCTGTGAGACGAGAATGACCAGCCTGTACCCTTTTGTCACAGCAACATTAGAAGCAGAGAAATGAAAATATGCTGCTAATGACTTTGTGTATATGCTTCTTCCTTGTCCCCGTTGTTTCCCAATGACATCAACATAGCTTTAGCCCAACGTGCCATTTGGACCGAAGTCTTGGCCTGATCTGTGATGAATGCCCTGTCGGGTACACAGGACCACACTGTGAGAGGTAAGCACATACTACACTGTCTTTCAATGTGATTTCCACCTTGGGAGTTATGAAACCACAGGCATTATCATCCTTCGCATTACCCCAGAAAAGCCGCCACACTCAGGTGAAATAAAGTTTCTCACCGCACTTGTCAAACAAATACAGTATATTTTTATAGTTAATTTATTCTCTAGAAATTGCTCTATAAATCTCCATTCACTCAGAGTGTTTTATTAATGTTTTAATCTTAAAGGTTAAGCATTAACCTGCAATCTTTCTAGAAAGTATTGTTCAAGTGGAAAGTCATGCACTTTAAGATTTATCTTACTGTCTACGTTGGCAACATTTATTTTTCATAATTAGCTTTTTGTCCTTAAAATGTAGCTTAAATGTGTAGTTCATAGTTCAGCAAGTGGTCCATAATTTACCTTAAATATATTTGAAAATCGAAACAAAATGTAATTTATTATCATGATTTATATTCTCATCTAATTACTTCTAAGCCAGTATTTTAATTCCCATTGATTTTACTAGGTTGTTTTGCAGTGGAGCCAGGGATGTTATTTTATGTAATTTGTGTGATTATTTTTCCTCCTAAAATCTTTTGGAGGAAAAGGTTCTTCCTTATTTCACTCTCACTGAAAATGGTACAAAATTCTCCCATAATGTCATTGACAAACACAACAGCATCTTCTGGGTGTAGCACTGAAAATAGTCCCTTTTGTTTCCGTCACTAGAGGGTGGGTGGGGGTCAAGGTAGGGGGCGAGGCAGAGAAAGTATCCTGCTTTCACCCAGCATCACCAAGCCTAACACCACAGAGGTCTATTTCTGCTTATCCTTTCCTGTCCCCTTGGCAGCCATCAACCCTATTTCAACCAGGCTGCATAAAGCTAATGAAGCAAGAGTCAATCACCCAGAGAGAATTTAGCCATCAGCCAGCAGTCTATGGACACAGTGCCAGTGACAGCTCCTAGAAGCAGCAAGTACTATTTGCGAGTATGGCAGCATCTGTAAATTAGTAATGGAGGAACAGAACTGAAATAAGGAGGGTTTATTTGCAGTTGAGAAACTAGAAGTCTTTGATTGTGTTTTTTTTTTAAAAAGGAGGACGCATGCATATTACTTACTGTAATAGGAGAACATATCATTGCCAAGACAGATTTACATCAAATGCCTAATCCCTCTGGCTCACTACAGGCAACCTTTTCTTTTAGCAACTGGAAAATGACAGCTGCTCTGTCATACAAGGCCATTAAATCCATTTATCTAGATGGACTTAGTCTCTGATGTATTTATACTGCTTTTGCTCCATGATATGTATTTTCTGTATACGTTAGACAATGGTTTCTGAACCATCTACAATTTAAAATCCTACATTTTATTTAAGAAACATTTGTTTGGCAACTACCATGTGCTGTGCATGGGGCTAGACATAGGCTATAAACAGATGTATCCTACCATCCTTGCCCTCAAGCAGCTCACATTTTTAATGTGGGTGAGAATATTTGAACATATTCTGGAGAACATTCTGGTCTGAATAATAAAATTCACCTAGGAAAGAAATACCTGACAGAAAGAATGATTTCCTGTCTAAAACCTTTATTAATTTGATCAAAAAGAAGAGAGAAACATGCATCCAATATCTTTGGCATATCTTACCTCTAATTCAAGTTTTTCAGTCAAAAATAACCTTAATCCATTATTATATGGAAGATGTGATATTATATTTTTCTAGCCAGAATACAGATTAGGGTTTTACAGGAATATTTAGAGTCTATCATTTCTCTGTGTTTGTAGGAGCTATGAAGCCCATTAGATGGATACAAAATATTAGAAGAAACATTTTGGGGGATGTGCAGGCTGAAGTAGACCGGGGTGTGAGGGAGAATAAGGGTCAGGGAAGGAAGGAGATAGGGGTTGTACTGAAAATCTTGTAATCAAAACTATTCTGTGAGTGATTGGTGTAATCAGTTATGCACATCATCTACACAAAATCAGCATTGAAAAACTGAAGCCATGTTTTCCAAGCTATAGATGTTCTTGGAATAGAGGTCTATGATCACTTACATTTGCGAAACATCTGTTAGCATGTGAAAGGTTCTGACCAGTCCTGGAGTGAAAAAAATCTCTTCAATTTGTTTAACTCATCATTTTCTAATCTTACGTGACCACAAATCCCCTACTTTTATTATATAGCAAGAATGCATCTCAGACTCAGATAGATGGGAATTATAACTTTAAATTTTTATCTCAGTTTAATTTCTACTTTGAGATCAAATTCTTTATGTGTAGGATCTGTGAGGGCTTGGACACATAATCTCAGCCAAGTACACTTTAAATTTACCCAGTGTTATATGTCAATTATGTTCCAGTTTTTAAAATTTGTTTAAACTTTTTTTCTCTTCTCCCCACTTTCCACCTCTAGCTTTGGTTAGAACCAAAGTTCTAACAAGCTTACTTATAGTACCAAGAGCTTTGAGTGCTGGAATGAGTGTGTGTGTGTGTGTGTGTGTGTGTGTGTGTGTGTGTGTGTGTGTGTGTGTGTGAGTGACTGTGTTTTGGGTAGTGTACATATGGTAGGGCCAACCTATTCTGAGTAATTCATCCAAATGCATTTCTGCTGACCTCTTCCTGTTTCCTGTCCTCCTGATTACCTTTCCCCTCAGGTCTAATAACTCTCCCCACTACTTTCCTACCACTCGTGGGCACACAGGACACATACTGCTGTCTTCTTTCCAAACTGGGATCCACCAACATCCCTAATCTCATCATTTCTCCTCCATCTGCCTTTCTAACTCCATCCCATTTCCTTTTTGAGGATGAATTGCAGGAGGAGGTGCCACATTCATAGAAATGGTGACCTTTAAAGCCAAAGTCCAAAAGATTCCTATGTTTCTGCTTTCCTTCCTGTCAGATCCCTTAACTCAGTCAAGCAGCACAGATGGTCTTGCTGCTTAAATTGAGGGAATGGAGAAAAAATGTGAACAAGAGGATGGCAAAACAAGATATGACAAACTATGGACTGATAGTCTGTCACACATAGGACACTGGTTACAGTTTTCAGAAACTTTTGCTTGGGGCCAAAGCACTCATACTTAGAGATAGTACTGCTTTCCTCTGACTAGGGACTGTTTTAAACAAAATGAAAAGAAGAGGACCAGGGTTGAGGGAACTGGGTATTCATCATGGCACTTTGCTAAGGTTCTAGGCTTTTATTATCTGGACAAGAAGAGAAAAATAGGGCCTTCCCTGGTGGCGCAGTGGTTGGGAGTCCGCCTGCCGATGCAGGGGACACGGGTTTGTGCCCCGTTCTGGGAAGATCCCACATGCCACGGAGCGGCTAGGCCCGTGAGCCATGGCCGCTGAGCCTGTGCGTCTGGAGCCTGTGCTTCGCAACGGGAGAGGCGCAGTGGTTGAGAATCTGCCTGCCAATGCAGGGGACACGGGTTCGAGCCCTAGTCTGGGAAGATCCCACATGCCGCGTAGCAACTAGGCCCGTGAGCCACAACTACTGAGCCTGCGCGTCTGGAGCCTGTGCCCCGCAGCAAGAGAGGCCGCGATAGTGAGAGGCCCGCGCACTGCGATGAAGAGTGGCCCCCGCTTGCCACAACTAGAGAAAGCCCTCGCACAGAAACGAAGACCCAGCACAGCCAAAAATAAATAAATAAATATTTTTTTTTTAAAAAAAAGGAACATGGAGGGAAAAAAGTGAGCTAAATGCTGATGACATCCGCTCTACTGGGTACTAAGCTATTTTCTGAATAAGTTTGTAACCTCAGCAACATATCACACTTCATGGAGACAGACATTTTAAGAGACTGTGACAAGTTCATCCAATGAGATCCATAGGACCACAAGAAACTTAATGAGCTATGTGGACCCCTTAAACCCCATCCCCTCCTGAGCTGTTTTTTATGTCCTCCCTAGGTAAGGAGAGAGAAGTCAAAGTTAACTTTAGGGCTTCCCTGTTGGCGCAGTGGTTGGGAGTCCGCCTGCCGATGCAGGGGACGCGGGTTCGTGCCCCGGTCCGGGAGGATCCCACATGCCGCGGAGCGGCTGGGCCCGTGGGCCATGGCCGCTGGGCCTGCGCGTCCGGAGCCTGTGCTCCGCAAAGGGAGAGAGGCCACAACAGTGAGAAGCCCGCGTACCGGAAAAAAAAAAAAAAAAAATCATCACCTTTAGGGCTTCCCTGGTGGCACAGTGGTTGAGAGTCCGCCTGCTGATGCAGGGGACACGGGTTCGTGTCCCGGTCCGGGAAGATCCCACATGCCGCGGAGTGGCTGGGCCCGTGAGCCACAGCCGCTGAGCCTGCGTGTTCGGAGCCTGTGCTCCACAACGGGAGCGGCCACAACAGTGAGAGGCCCGCATACCGCAAAAAAAAAAAAAAAAAAAAAAAAAAAAGTTAACTTTAATTTCTCATTTGCCACTGAGAATGCAGAAGGTATTTGAATTCAGTTGCTTAGTATTTGGAAAATTTACCTACAGTTCTATCCACATGATTTATATTTAGTGTCAGAGAAGCCCCTTTTTGTTGTTGTTGTTGTTTTTAATTTCAATTCCAAAATCCAATTTAGATATTCCCTGCTTCAGAAATGTCTTGACTCTGAACCAAGTCTAATTGTCATCTGATCACTATGCTGGTGAGAATTTCTACTAATGGCTGAGCCTCCTTGATCCCTGAGTCCTGTATGCAGAGCATGGGGTTACAGAAATCAGAGACGAGAGACAGTTATGCTTACTCGGTAGTGCCATTAGGAAAATTGTGACTGGAAGTGAGGTTGCAAAAGGCTGCTCAGCTGTGGTGGTGCAGTGCGTACACTGCACAAAAGTACTCAGCCAAGGCGGAGACTGGGGGCTCGAATCCAGTGTGCCCTCTTCTTGCCAATACATTAGCTGTGCTGTGCTTGGGTGCCCAGCCATGTCTACTGTCTGTTCATTTTTCTGCATCTGCCCAGAGAGAATCTTTTTTTTTAAATTTGCCAAAAGGCACCATATAAGCAGGCACACTTCCTCAGTCTTCAGCTGATTCAGTCAGTTGGGAGGTAGTAAGAATACAGTGCAGTTCCACAACCATTCCCATTTAAACTCCAGCCACCCTCCCCTGTGCCTTTGCCAATACTGCTTCCTCTGCCTGGAAGACTGCAGCCCTTCCCCCACCTCTGCCTGAGACCAACTCTGCTGCGCTCTTAAAATTCAGCTCTGTCATCCTGAAAGGGTCCTTGGTGAATCCTAGTTTGAGTTGGTTGCCCTTTTCTATACTTCTTCTATACTTCTTTAACTGTATTTGCATATCTCTAATAGTTCACTGCTACATTTTTAAGTATAGATGACCCTAGAAAAACATGGGAGTTAGGGGCACCGACCCCTGTGCAGTTGAAAACAGTGTATAACTTTAGAGTTGGCCCTCTGTATCCACAGTGTGGTATCCGCACATTAAACCAACCTCGGACCACGTAGTACTATAGTACGTATTGACAAAAATCTGTGTAGAAGTGGACTCACGCAGTTCAAACCCATGTTGTTCAAGGTTTAACTCTATATCTTTCTTCTCCATGGACTGTAGTATAAAGACTGTTCCTTATTTATATTAGTATCATGTGAAAGTGCTCAGTAGATGTTTAAGGAAGAGTGGGAGGGGAAAAAAGCAAGAGCTTTTCTAACTTGCTTAGGGAGATTGAAGCATTGTTTTCAGTCTATAGACAGGAAGAACGTAAACCAAAAGTTGTTGAAAAATGACGGAGCAGAATGAAATAGAGAAAAGTCTCACCAATTTCCTTTCTTCTTTTCATTATTGTTTCTCTCCACTGCCATTTCCTCCCCCCCCCCTCTCTCTCTCCCCCCCCACTCTCGCTCTTGCTCTCACTTAGATAGATAGATAGACAGACATAGATATATATATAGATCGATAGATATACCTTCCTTTAATATTGTTCCTAAGTCATCTTACATAACTGCATGTGTTGTCTACATTTAAAGAATCTCTTTCTAAAATATTGCAATTCGATTTGAAAAAAAGTTAGCAAATGTGCAAAGGAACAGGGACCTTGTCATGTTAAGGTCCATCTCTAGCAAAAAAAAATCCAATTAACTCTGTTTACAAATGTCTTCCTTCTGTCTTTCATATGAAAATGAGAGGACTTTAGATTTCAACTAACAATTTGTTTTGGTAGAGTGAAAGTCTGAGAGGCTGGAAAGGTCTAAAGGACTGTGATTTACACTAATGTTAATTTGATGAATCCAACTTGATCAGACTATAAAACACTATTATTAATACAAGTTATATGATTAGCAGTATTGTATTCACTGACCCTAGAATTACCTTTTAATTTCTATTGATGGGACTTCCCTGGTGGTCCAGTGGTAAAGAATCCGCCTTACAATGCAGGCGATGGGGATTTGCGCCCTGGTCAGGGAACCAAGATCCCACATGCCGCAGGGCAACTAAGCCCGCGTGCCACAACTACTGAGCTTGCGCGCCTCAGCTAGAGCCCATGTGCCACAAACTACAGAGCCCACGCGCTCTGGAGCCTGTGCGCCACAACTAGAGAAGAGAAAACCTGCACGCCACACTAGAGAGAAACCCGCGCACCACAACGAAGAGCCTGCATGCCTCAGTGAAGATCCCGCGTGCCGCAACTAAGACCCAATGCAGCCAAAAATTTAAAAATATATAAATAATAAATTAATTTTAAAAATTTCTATTGAAACATTTCTGTAAGTCTCTAAGAATACTGTTCTATGTATAGAAACACACACACACCTGCACACCCCTAATAAAGTCTGAATGCTTACTTTCAGTGAAGTGCCGTATGAATGATGTATCATATATATTCAGTAAGTCTCCTTACATGTCCTACAACAAAAAGTAAAAGACAGATGCCTCTTCAGTTATTCTATTTAATTGTAATTATTTTGTCATGGATTGAGTTGGTTTTTTAAATTATTGTTGTGGGAGAATTTGGGACTTATTAATTGGTATCTACGTTAAAAAAAAAAATTACCAGATCTTGTTATATAATGCCATCTCTCCTGAGGGCAGTAAGTCATTTTGAGGAAAGTGAGCTGAAAATAATGGGGGTTTGTTATCTGTGATAATGATCATTCTATATTGTTATTCTGGTGGAGCTAAGTCACTCTCTTAATGGTAAACAAAATGAGATGTGAATATATGTGGATGTGATCATGAGCTCTGAATATCAAGTAAGGCAAGAAGAATCGGATTAAAATTCAAAAGGATTTTCTTCTTATCTTTATTGACAACCACTCCTGAAGGGATTGTGGGGGAATTTTATGCACTAAAATATTAGTTCATTTTTACAACAGAGAATTAATAATTAACATTTGTGGGTGGCAGTAGTCTTCCAAGCAATATTTATACAATGACTTTCACAATTTATAAAAGATTTTGTTAAAATTAAAACTAGTAATCTCATTAAAAATTATGATAAAAGGTTAATTCTACAAGATTATTGTGGCACCTATAAATGTTCTAGAAAACTTAGACTAATCAATGTATCTTACCAAATTAATGACTTTGCCCCACAATCATGATATTATTAAAGTATCCTTATATGATGTACTGTATTTAAACCATTTCTCTTTCTAGAGTAGAGAACGTTTTTCTCTACTTATCTGTAAGTAGATGAGCATAAACATAATGTACTTTTGAGATATATTCCCCTTCAATTTTGACCCTTGCTGTAAAGGACTTTCTATTTTGCTAAGATGGCACAGAAAACAGAGCTAGCCTGACCATAAGACTTCAGATGTACTGTTTCATTTCTCCTTTGGCAAGTGGAGCTTAATATGAAGCATAAGCAAATGTAACTGAAAGAGAAGACAGAGCAGAATATAAATAAGTGCTTCCTATAAAGGTGTATCTGTGCATTTGTAACATTAAGTAGCATTGTAAAACATAACAGTGTGGTTAAAGGGAAATTTGATACTATAATTGAAAAAAATCTCTCCCATGCCTCATAAATAAATGAACTTTTGTTTTTCCAATAATATGTACAATAGTGTTTAGTCCTTTAAAAAATAAATAAGAACTGGAGTTTGCTAATAAGAGTTCTGGGCACCATTAAGTCTCGCCTTATGTCATGTTACCGTAATATGCAGCAGGCCTGCTACTCAGTAAAGACTCTTCAGTGGAAACCTGACTCCATATGGATGTGCAAATGTATAAAAGCCTATTAGTAAGGTAGACATACGGCCCTCACACAAATGATGAGGCTCTTTCGATTTTCTATTTAATAAACTCTGAATTCTCACTACTGAGTTGCCTTGTGAGCCTGCTTCCCCACAACAAGCTCTTGCTGCAGCAACAGAAACGTGTGAACCTTACGTATGTGTACAGGAAACAACCAGCTGCGTACATATGATGTGTTGTACTGCAAAGGCTTTCCAGCATGGACCTGGATCCTGCCACTGTGCCAGCGGCAGATTTCTTATTATGCTTTGGTCTCGTCTTCAGTGCCAGTGACAAGATTTTTTTTTTCTGGCTGAAATCTAATTACCAGTGGGGCTGGCAGGATTTCATCTTGTATCTACACTGCAGTAACAGAAAAACATTCTTTTAATCACCTTGCATTTGAGAAAAGGAGCGCTTAAAGGGAAAGCATATCCTGGGAGAGGGATAGAATGAAAAAATATATAAACATTGCCCCCAAAGGGTTTCATGAGTTCCTCCCAAATACTCACTGATGAAACTTTTCACCTTAGGTGTGCAGAAGGCTATTTTGGACAACCTTCTCTACCTGGAGGATCGTGTCAGCCATGCCAGTGCAATGACAACCTTGACTTCTCCATCCCTGGCAGCTGTGACAGCTTGTCTGGCTCCTGTCTGATATGTAAGCCAGGTACAACAGGCCGGTACTGTGAGCTTTGTGCTGATGGATATTTTGGAGACGCAGTTGATGCAAAGAACTGTCAGTGTAAGTCCTGAACTATTGATGCCCGTGACAGAATTGATGCATTGCACCTCAAAGTAACTGATGAGTTCTTGAGTGGGAATTGGAGGGTAGCAAATTATGTGTAGTACATGTAAGATAGATAGATACACAGCCTATACGCAGGGTCTGAATATTCTAATACATTTCTTTGTGCTAATAGATTAAATCCTTTCAAAAACTGCTGCATTTTTGAAGTATCATTTTTCAAATGATACACATATCTCTGTTTACACATGGGATGAAGATTTTTAAATAAGTTTCTGTCTATGACAGGAAAGAAGAATTTGAAAATTAGGTAGCCCCTATTTATCCTCATTGTTTATTACTTTTCTAACCATTTTCTTGAAATAAATTTATCAGTCTGTATTATTTCATTAGTACCTGTCAATAGGTATTAATCTGTTATGCTTTCATATGTAAACTTTACATTCTTGCATTTCACAGTAGTTGTAAAATTCTGCCAATATTCTTACACACTGGCAATTGTAACTGTTGAGGTATTAACCTTAGGACTACTCACAGAATGCTATTTCTGTGTTTTACTTCCACAAATTAGCTATTGTAGGACTTCATCCATATTAGTCAGTACATTCCTACCCTCATCTTCATCTCTTCAGCTGTGTTTTTTGGTGTTGCATAGAATTTACAAATGCTTTATATTAGTGGTAATATATTATGCAAGAGAGATCTCATTGTGGAGAATTAAATGGAATGAACATCCTTGTTAGTCCACGTTGGTGCTGGACACTGCCATCATCAACTTCACCTGCTGTGATAATCTTTAGGCAGAGCAGGTTATGAAACCAGCTCAACAGTTCACTTCTGCAGACTTCGTCATCTAAGAAGGGACTCTTCCAATCATTCACTTGGGTCCCAGGACCTGCAACAATACAGAAACCACTGGAAATGTTGTGCCTGTTAGTATCTCTGCTGTAAACACCAAAGACCTGCTAGCGTCCCCCATTTCAATAAGAAATGTGTCTTTCTCCTCACAGGTTTGGAAGATAAGTGCCAGCTTTTTGTCATTTAAAAATGACAATTTGTTGAATCAAAAACAAACCACTCTCTGGAACAGTCGGCAGCTATTAATATCACGTGTAAATTGTCAATTGTTTTTCTTTTTTTTTTTACATCTTTATTGGAGTATAACTGTTTTACAATAGTGTGTTAGTTTTTCCTTTACAACAAAGTGAATCAGTTATACATATACATATGTCACCCTTCTCCTGGTCACAAAGCACAGGGGTGATCTCCCTGTGCTATGCGGCAGCTTCCCACTAGCTATGTAATTTACATTTGGTAGTGCATATATGTCCCTGCCACTCTCTCACTTCGTCGCAGCTTACCCTTCCCCCTCCCCATGTCCTCAAGTCCATGCTCTAGTAGGTCTGTGTTTTATTCCCGTCCTACCACTAATCTCTTCATGACATTTTTTTTCTTAGATTCCATATATATGTGTTAGCATACGGTATTTGTTTTTCTCCTTCTGACTTACTTCAAGCAAAATTTCCAACAGGCTCAGAAGTGCCTTTAAACACTGTGGGTTTATGGCATGTGTGTAAAATCATAAGGAACTTAAGAAATTCTGCAGTTCAAACTCATCATCTAGGATCTACACTTTCTACCCGTCTGATGCTGGGCAAGACATTTGACCTCACTGAGATTCAGTTTCCTCATTTACATAAAGGGTCCTAATTTTCAATGGGAATTAATGGATCTAGCACTTGAGAGTATCTAGTGAGCTGCCTGGGGCATGGGATACTCACACATGGTGGCTCCTTTTGTAGAGATACTCACTAATTCTGAGGCTGTGTTACTCATTGAATGACCTCATTTTCTATCTTCCAATAACCCCCTCCATAAAGTTGAAGAGGCAGGTCCACTCTTTTTATTGTGGTAAATTCAGGATCTGTGGCATGAAGTCATAACACATAGAAGAATATGGTATAAAAACATTTTTGAACCATCACCAATTTTTATATCACTTGCCATGAAGTATTGACATAATTATGTTTTTAATGCTCTTTAGCATATAAAAATAACAAAACACATTTATTATCTATTTTTAACTTTTCATAGATATAATAGCTCTTCTATGCATAGCTAGTATACCTTTACAAACAGAAAATTCATAATAAATTATTATTTTAGTTGCCTCTGGATCTGTTCATGAAAAGTACACCACTACTAAGAAATATATTTTGCTTTTTAAATTTATATACATATTTTTGTGTCATACATTTCATTTAAAAATGCCACTTAGGGCTTCCCTGGTGGCACAGTGGTTGAGAGTCCACCTGCCGATGCAGGGAACACGGGTTCGTGCCCCGGTCCGGGAAGATCCCACATGCCGTGGAGCGGCTGGGCCCGTGAGCCATGGCCGCTGAGCCTGCACGTCCGGAGCCTGTGCTCCGCAACGGGAGAGGCCAGAGCAGTGAGAGGCCCTGCGTACCGGAAAAAAAAAAAAAAAAAAAGCCACTTAAAAATTCTATATTGCTCTTGTTATTTTAAGATGACTTTATAGTAAATTTAATCTTGTATTCCCCACTCTAAGAAAAAGTGGCTTTTCATTTATAAATTATTTGAGATTTTAAAAATCGACGTATCAGGGCTTCCCTGGTGGCGCAGTGGTTGAGAGTCCGCCTGCCGATGCAGGGGACACGGGTTCGTGCCCCGGTCCCGGAGGATCCCACGTGCCGCGGAGCGGCTGGGCCCGTGAGCCATGGCCGCTGAGCCTGCGCGTCCGGAGCCTGTGCTCCACAGCGGGAGAGGCCACGGCAGTGAGAGGCCTGCGTACCACAAAAAAAAAAAAAAAAAAAAAAATCGACGTATCATATATATATATATGAAATATATCAAGAAATTAAAAGTATATATAACAATTCTATTAGCCAAATGAAACGGATATTTAAAGAAAATATTTTCTTCAACCTCTTTTCACACACTAGCTATAGACTATCCGTAGGCTATTACCTGAGTAAGATACTGGCTGGGACCAGTTTTTAAATGGCCACCCAACAAGTATTAAGTTAGCAGACACTGAAGACCAAACTATCGGAAGAAAAATCAAGCAGTTTTTAGGAAAGCAGTAAAACTAAGTAGTGCTTCCAGCCCCATGAACAGAAAACTAGTGCAGGCTGATGGAGTAGCTATTTATAATGTATTTATAAGTTGTGCTCAAATCAAAGTATTCAGAGACATGAAATATTGTACAAAATTTACAAAAACCATCTACGAATAGTCTAAATTCCCATGTCATCTCCCCCTCACATTTTTATTCTGGTATCAATGCAATTATATGTACCATTAAAAATACACTTGTAGAGTACAGAGTAAACCATTAATTACTGTTCTATTTGTGGAAAAGCTTCTTAATTTTTAGACTATTATATGTTTCAGAATAACATCAGACAACTTTGTAACATAAAATGACAAAAGGTTACTTAAACCAAATACATTTCTATCTTTGGAGATAGTATATAATATATACTATCATAGTAATAAGGTTTATAGTATATAAACTGAGGATAGTATATATCTTACTCAGTTTAAAAATTATAATGCTGTACTCCTAATACACTTGAAAAAGTTGTTTTTATCTTATATACATTTTATTGAATATGTGTGACATATAACATTGTGTAAATTTAAGGTGTACAATGTGTTACTTTAATAAATTTATATATTGTAACATGGTTGTCATTGTAGCGATATTTATCCTGTTACATAATTTGTAGTACAATATTGTTGTCTATATTATAGACAACATTATACTGTGCATTAGATCACTATAGCTTATTAATTACTTGTTGCAATTTTTTACCCTTAAACAGCATTAATTTTATCCCCCCATTCTCCATCCTATGGTAATGATCATTTTACTCTGTTTTTTTTTTATGAGTTTGACTTATTTAGATTCCACATATAAGTGATATCATACAGTACTTGTCTTTCTTTTTTATTTATTTATTTTTATTTGGGGCTGTGTTGGGTCTTCATTTCTGTGCGAGGGCTTTCTCTAGTTGCGGCAAGTGGGGACCACTCTTCATCGCAGCGCGCGGACCTCTTACTATCGCGCCCTCTCGCTATCACGGCCTCTCTTCTTGCAGAGCACAGGCTCCAGACGCGCAGGCTCAGTAATTGTGGCTCACGGGCCTAGTTGCTCCGCGGCATGTGGGATCTTCCCAGACCAGGGCTCGAACCTGTGTCCCCTGCATTAGCAGGCAGATTCTCAACCACTGCACCACCAGGGAAGCCCAGTACTTGTCTTTCTATATCTGACTTATCTCACTTAGCACAGTGTGCTCAAGGTCCATCCAAATGGCAGGATACCCTCCTTCCTCATGGCTGAGTAATATTCCATTGTGTATATGCATCACATCTTTTTATCCATTCACCCACTGATGGGCAGTTAGGATGTTTCCATATCTTGGCTATTGTGAATAATGCCGCAGTAAACGTGGGAGTGTTTCAAAACACTGTTTTCATTTACTTTGGGTATATATCCAGAAATGGGATTGCTGGATTGTATGGTGGATCTGTTTTTAACATTTTGAGGAAATTCCATATTGTTTTCCATAGTGGCTGGACCAGTTTACACTCCCACCAACAGTGTACAAGGGTTCCCTTTTCATCACATCCCCACCACCACTTGTTGTCTCTTGTCTTCTTGATGGCAGCCATTTTAACAGGTGTGAGGTGATAGCTCATTGTGGTTTTGATTTGCATTTCCCTGATGATTAGTGATGTTCAGCATCTTTTCATGTGCCTGTTGGCCCCTTTGATATCCTCTTTAGAAAAATGTCTCCTTGGTTCTACGGTCTTACATACTTTTCTAATCTTAAAGGTATGTGTATATTTCCCCTCAAGCTCGTTTTTTGAGCTTAAAACAAAAACTGGCATATTGTAAATAATCATTAAATTGGAAAAAATTAATTAATTTTGCTTCATTAATTGTAGAATTAATATTATGCCATGGGTGCTATTAATTTTGATAATTTCTCAAAATTATTTCAGCTCTAGAGTCAGTATGCATTACTTATATTGAGATTATATTTTAGGTGCTACCCCAGTGTATCTATGAAGAAGCAAAACAGCTGGAGGACTGATGGAAAGAACATTTTACCTGAAGTCAACTATATCACCTACTAATCATGTGGCCTTGTTTGAGTTATGGCTACGTGGAAATTCAGTGTCTTCATTCTCAGAATTTGAATAGTAATGGTGACATTAGTATTTTCACAGCATATGAATGCGCCAGGAGCTGTGCTGTTGCTTTACATAAATATCTCTACAGCTTATAGAGTGCGTGTAAACATCAAATAATATAATGCTTAACAGAACCCCTAGCAATCAGAAAACATTCTATTCTAAAACTTCGTGGCCAGTGTTACCACCTGGGGGATATTACTATTTAACAAACCTATTAAGACTATTAGAACATTTTTCCCAGTCACAGATCTCTCTTCTCTTTGCAGCTTGCCACTGTAATGCCAACGGCTCCTTCTCTGAGGTTTGCCATGCTCAGACGGGACAGTGTGAGTGCAAACCTAACGTGCAGGGGCGGCAGTGTGATGAATGTAAGGTAAGAAGTAGGAGCTGACCGTGATTACTTCTTCCTTCAGACTTCTCATTGGCTTTCACGGACATACTCCTGAGCATACTGAAAGACAAGTTCAGGAATATCTCATTGTACATGTAAAATTACTGTGATCATTGAAATGTTTTTTTCACAATAGAACAAAATTTACCATACACTAGCATTTGACCCTCAACCTGTATTTCCTTGGTAGTGAATTTGTGTAATATTTACTGTAATTCAGATGCTTCTGAAACAACATACAAATTTAATCCCAGTCTATGGCGAGTCATGTATTCTTTCTTTTGCTTTTATGTTTTTGGCAGAAAAAAAAAAGTGTCACACCCTTTGCTTTTATCAAACACTTTGTACTAGTTCCATCAATTAAAAGTTCCAGTGAGCATTCTACTCAACAAAAGTTTTCAGTAGAGAAGTAAATCAAAATATTTTTTAGATACCATTTTGCTAAAATGAAACAAAAATCAAAATACGTTGCTCTCTGTTCCTGCACGTATTGCCCTGCCTTCAGTATGGTGAGCACCTGAGATTCCTCCATAAGAGGACATGGATTTGCACTATCTCTTTCACATATATATGTAATTTTTTGGTGATAAACACTGTTAAGCAGAACCAAGCATTTCTCAGGTGTCAAACTGGCCGTCTGTAGGAAGTTTGGAAATATCATTTGCTTCTATCTCTTGAATAATATTATATGCTCTTTTTTTGTTGTTTTTGTTTTATTTTTCTGTTGGCTTTTAAAGCCCACTATGTGGTGGGACCCAGAGAAGCGATTCTGTGTGTCCTGTGGCTGCAATCCCGTTGGCTCTGTGACCCCACAGTGTGATATCACAGGAAGATGTGTCTGTAAATCAGGCTTCGTAGGGAAACAGTGCAACCTCAGCAGGCAGGTGCACCCACAGAAGGAGCAGCCACAGAGAGCGCAGCCAGTGCTGGGGTCTCCCCAGAGGTGGGGTGTCAGCAGCTCCAGTGGATGTCCTCGGGGAGCCTATCGACCCCCAGCTCCGGTAATCCCAGAGGCGCTGCATGGCTCGTGCTTCAGCATGTTGTGTTCCGTGTGCTGCAACTGACCTGCTCTGGTGCCATTTTACCAAATAATGGTTGCTAAGCGTGCAAACTGCAAATGCGAAAACTAGGCAATTCCTGACTGAAGTCTTGCCTTTTAAAAATAGCGATCAATATCTTTTTTAAAGCCTATTCAAGTTCATATGTTCATAAAAGTTTCAGTTGATCATAGATATGTAGAAAACAAAGAAAAATTTATCAGTAGGAACCTATAATCTTAGAAGGGGAAGGAACCTCGGGCATCATTTGCAGCAAATGAAGGGAACACACGAATGAATAAATGAAGGGAAATCTAGCAAAGAAAGTGAGATCTAGCCAAGAAAATCTAGCCCATTGATCTGACATTTGGCTGACCTTTCATCATAATTAATGATTTTGATACATTTCCACATTACAATTTTGTTCACGTATACAACAAACACAAGAAACGCACTTTCACACACTATAAATGTACAACATACACAAAGTAAGTTACCATGTCTTCTACTACAAAAGTTTGGTCCCCCTTCTCACAGGGCAAAACAAAACAAATGTTGGGAGGAAGGAAGTTAGGAAAGGAGAGGGGAGAAAGGAAGAGAGGAGGAAGGAGGGAAGAGAGGAGGAAGGAGGGAAGAATAGGTCCAAGGCCAAGTTGCAAAGTACCAGGAGACAGGACTTGCCGGTGTAGAATCAGAGCTTAGGAGAACTAAGGGTAGGGGATAGAAAGAAGAGATGGAGAAGGAGGAGGAAAAGAAGAGGAGGAAGAAGAAGGAGGAGGGGGGAGGAGAAGGAGGAAGGAGGGGAGGAAGAAGAACAAATTTATGGTTTTATTTCTTGGCTCTTTATTGACATTTTAAAAAAACTACTTTTGATATCAGACTGCCTCAGGTCAAATCCCAACTCCAACACTGCCTGTAAACTGTAAAAGAGTTTCTTAAATCTTTCTGTAATTCAGCTTTTTCATCTATAGTAGGACCTACTTCATAGGGTTTGTGTTGGCTCAGATCCTCCAAGGAGCAAATGCCAAGAGATTTACTGGGGGAAACCCCAGTGAAGGATGATGGAAGAGAGAGCAGTATGCAGGGAGCCTTCTACTGAAATGCGGGTCTGACCATGTGAAAGGAGAGAGGGAAGGAAATATTGAGTAGGAAAGTCTCATTGGGTGCATTGTGCCCCAATCTCAAATTCTTAGCCCGGCCAGTAGGGAGTGCCCCAGCAAAATTTGCCCATTGGAGGAATCTTGGATTGGGCAGGAAGATTCTAGTACTTCTGTGTACCAGTCATTGACTTGGAGAAGCGTAACTTGCTGTGAGCTTCTCCACTAGATCCAAAAGAGTGGAAGCTGGGGCTTGTCAATCAGTGACACTCCCACTTCAGGCTCTCTTGCAGGGAGATCTATCCAGGCACCTCCATGGCTGTTTCCAGGTGTCATGAGAAGAGTGCATAAGACACACATCTGAAGAGTTCTCAGTAAATGTTAGGTATTATTACTGTTATTATTACTATTGTTATTAAATGAAGAAATCTTTAAAAGAGATTATGTTTTTCAGAAATAAATGCATACATTTAAAGTGAAAGAAAAGGACAATAAATGATCAGTATGTCTCCAAAATATAAATTTAGCAGAATTTTAACCCTGATACATGCCCTTTTCCTACATATCCTACAGCACTGATGTATGATGGAGTAGTGTTTTGTCCTGAGACCATTTTTCCTTTGAGGCAGTATGTGTGAGAGTTAAGAGCACAGACTCTGAAGCCAGTCTGGTTGATTTGGCTGACTCCACAATTGGTTAGCTGGTAACCAAATTCCTTGACCTTTCTATGCCTCAGTTTCACCACTCTGTAAAAAGTTGATGCTAATAACTATCTTCCAGGATTGCCTTGAGATTTTGAATGAATTCATATTTTTAAAGGGCTTTAGAACAGTGCTTGGCACATAGCAAGCACAATACGTGATAGTTTTTTTTTGGGGTTTTTTTGGGTTTTTTTTTTTGTTTTTTTTTTTGTTGTTTTTTTGCGATACGCGGGCCTCTCACTGCTGTGGCCTCTCCCGCCGCGGAGCACAGGCTCCGGACTCGCAGGCCCAGCGGCCATGGCTCACGGGCCCACCCACTCCGCGGCATGTGGGATCTTCCCGGACCGGGGCACGAATCCGTGCCCACTTCGCGGCATGTGGGATCTTCCCGGACCGGGGCACGAATCCGTGTCCCGTGCATCGGCAGGCGGACTCCCAACCACTGCACCACCAGGGAAGCCCGATAGTTTTTATTATTACCCCAAATGAGAATAATTTATGGGAGCTCATCAAACTCCCCGCTGAGACTAGGCAGGCACTTTCTTCCATATATGTTTTACCTCATTAATCTCAATTACTGACTAAGAATATTTGTTCCTTAAATTTGTTTACTACAGGGTTTTCCCTGGTCTGTGAAATAAATTTTTGATCACCAATTTATTAAAATTTTATTACTGAAATTTGGTAGTATTTGTTTTGGTATAACCTAGGCTTTAAAATTACATTAGTTAAGTATTAGAAAAGTATGATAGGGACATTACCTCTCATATATTTCTTCATACAATCAACTTTGGAATTTTTAAAATAAGTAATGATTTGAAAGTTTATTTAATATTTTATTGATTTATCCATTATAGATAGATAGATAGATAGATACACTGAGTAAAGCAAACTTGGGAAATAAAGATGAATGTAAAGTACTATCTCTACAATTCACATTCTAAGTCAAGAAAATTTAGGAAATAAGGACAAATGCGAAGTACAACTTTTTAAAAAATGTTCATGTATAATGTTCTAGTCTTTTATTTCTATGTATATATGTTTCTATTAGTGTGTGTCTGAATGGTATGTGTATCTTTACAGATATGTAATTAGAATTATAGTGTGTATATAATTTTGTATTCTGCTTTTTAAAATTTTACTTAACGCTATATTCTACGTATATTCATATCATTAAAACTGCTTCAAAACAGGATTTTAATGATTGCATATATTTCATGACATGAAGGTATCACAATTTAATTTATTCAACTTTTTCTCTAACATTGAGCATTGAAGTGCCTCTACAGTTACTCACTATGATAAATAATATTGTAGTGGGCATGCTTGTACTTTAACCATTTTCTTAATTTCTGATTACGTATTAGAAGGCTACATTGAATTGCTTTTTATGAATAAAAATACTATATGTTCTCATTTTTTCTTATAACTGAATTTAACTTCAAAATCAAGTGTTAGGTCATTTGTTAGAAGTGATGCACACTTCCTTCTTTAATTATATAGCGAAAGCTGAAATAGAACTAGAAATAAAAATAAAGTCAGCAGGAAATATAAAGATCAAAATGATTATCAAACATAACCCATGGGCTTCCCTGGTGGCGCAGTGGTTGCGCGTTCGCCTGCCGATGCAGGGGACCCGGGTTCGCGCCCCGGTATGGGAGGATCCCACATGCCGCGGAGCGGCTGGGCCCGTGAGCCATGGCCGCTGGGCCTGCGCGTCCGGAGCCTGTGCTCCGCAACGGGAGAGGCCACAACAGAGGAAGGCCCGCATACCACCAAAAAAAAAAAAAAAAAAAAAAAAAAAAAAAAAAAAAAATAACCCATTTTAGATTTAAAAAACAAAACTATTCCTAGCAACAGTCATTTTAAGAGACTAATTTTCAGTATGATTTTGTTTCCTAGGACTTATTTTTAATACTGTTAACAATAATGGCAAAAACACATAATGAGTCTTCATTTCTCTTTGGGTGGCTAACATTAAATAGCAAGATTTATTTTTTCCAAGAAGTAATTATTAAGTCTAATTTTCCAAAATAGGAATTAGTTTTGCAAAGAAGTAATTACTGAGACTAATTTTCCAGATAAAAATATCGTAATAATGTGACAAACTTCTATTTAAAAGACAGCCTTGACATACTTTAAGTAGGATATGTGCTTTTCATTTTTCTGGTAGGAGTGATTTTTTTTTTTTTTAATTAACTTATTTTTGGCGGTGTTGGGTCTTCGTTTCTGTGCGAGGGCTTTCTCCAGTTGAGGCAAGCGGGGGCCACTCTTCATCGCGGTGCGCGGGTCTCTCACTGTCGCAGCCTCTCTTGTTGCAGAGCGCAGGCTCCAGACGCGCAGGCGCAGTAGCTGTGGCGCACGGGCCCAGTTGCTCCGTGGCATGCGGGATCTTCCGAGACCAGGGCTCGAACCCGTGTCCGCCGCATTGGCAGGCGGATTCTCAACCACTGTGCCACCAGGGAAGCCCCAGGAGTAATTTTTAATCCATCAGCATTTTCTAATATAGTCACTCTAGGTCTGATAACATGTATTTCCAGAAAGTCAGCCAAAGCTAATAATGCTTGACCGTGGAAGGTTATTTGTTATAAATAGATAAGAGATATGCATATGAATCACTCATCAGAGGATGAACGTTTCCCTTTTTCTACCTAATCTGGTGCTTTGATATGTGATCTCACAAATCAGTTTTGATTGTTAGAATGAAACCCAGCAAACTAGATATCAGTCAAACCACTTATTTTGTCAGTATAGGCATAACCTAAGAGTTATATTTATAATGTGAGCCCTATAGTGATGATTAGAAGTATTTACTGATATACAACAAAAATTACATCAAATACGAGAGGGAAAAAAAGATTTATTTTAACTTTAGGCTGCTGGCCAATAATATTGAAAACATTTTTACCAAGTAAGAGGACTTAATAAAATCTGAAAATAATCAATTCAGATTATTAGGAATGAAACAAGAAAAATTTTTAATTAAATAGAAATGCCACCCTCGCTTATTTCCACATTGCCATTAGAATCTTGAGAGGTGTAGGGAAACGCTGGTGAAAATATAACACAATAATAGTGCCCTAATTCTTCCAATAATCTCGAAAGAATTTCAAAGTAATTGAACTTTTCTCTTGGATAGTGTAGAAAAGGTCCATTTGATTAAATGACAGCCCAGTTGTCATAACATCACTGAAGAACCTGGATAACCCCAGGCTCCTCTTTTCCCACCTGATCTTACCGTGCATCTTGTGCCATGGTGAATTAATTGATTTAAATGTAATTTTTCTCTTTCCTCTTCTATGCCAGCCTGAAACCTTTGGCCTCCAATCAGCAAGGGGGTGTATTCCCTGCAACTGCAATTCCTTTGGGTCTAAATCATTTGACTGCGAAGAGAGTGGTCAATGTTGGTGCCAGCCCGGAGTAACAGGAAAGAAGTGTGATCGCTGTGCCCACGGCTATTTCAACTTTCAGGAAGGAGGATGCACAGGTCTGTAAATGAGACTAAGCTCCATGCATTCATTATCTGCTTCTGGTGTTTAAGCATCTGTAACAGTTGGTTCTACAAGGTTCCCAGAAGTTAAGGGAAATACACTTTGACAACAAGCAAGTATTGATATATAATGCAAATAATATTTAACCTAACATATATATGTATATTTTTTTAATAAATTAGATGAAATACATTGCAGTTTGAAACACTGCCCTATAAATAACTGTGCTTGCAATAAAAATCCATCAGCAGGTCCCAGTTCTGCTGTCTCCCTCCCCTTCTGTGACCTCTATTCAGCCAGTCACTCAAAGGCTACTGCAGCTTGAAAGTCAGATGTTCAATTTTTCTGGTGCCAGTGTTACCTTAGTTTAAACATTGCTCGCAAGCTAATACAGTTCAACTTTTCCTTTTCCTATTGCAAAATTGGTACAAGGATCAGGGAAGTTAATATCTTTCTCTGGTACAAAAAAAAAAATATTTTCATCTACTTCAAGGTGCCTTGAACACTGTGATGTTCTGAGAGAGAAATAGATTGGCTCTAGATATTTGTCAGTTCCTGAGAAATTGCAAGCCAGGTTTTCTAACCATGGCTCCCTCAAGCAGTGTTCTCCTATGTCCGGCCACAGCCTTCCTACAGATCCTGAATGAAGAAAATAGGAATTAGCACACTACAGATGGAAGTAAAGATTGAACATTTGCCTTAATTTTATGCCACTAAGTTGGAATTGACCCCTATTCCAACAGTCACTAGGTTGAATATTACCCTTGTTTACTAAACTCACTGATGCAACATTGATGGTACTCTTCTACTCACAGCACCATGATAAATACATGGCAAGATTTTAAGATACTGTTATTGACTACTGTAGCAAATTTATATGAGAAGTGGCAGGAATAATATTTAAAATTCTTTTAAAAGCCAATACCTTTCAGATATTCTCAACCACTTCTGATGTATACAGGTTTTATCATAAATTCAGCCATTATAAGTTATTCTGAATATTATAATTACAGATCCTCTAAGAATCTATATATGATCTCTAAGCCAATATCTGTATATACTAAAAAATTTATAGAGCTGCATTTTAAAATATACTCTGTTCTTTATAAACACAACTCTCACTAGCTTTCACTGAATCTGAATTGATGAAAAAGTACTACACATTCAAATATATCCACTACCAGAAATTATAAATACCAAAAAAATTATTTAAAATTATGAAACAGTGATAACATTTGAGAAATGCAAACTTTGTAGCATTCGAACCGGAGAAGCAGAACAGAAAAAAAAAATAGCACAGGACAGGCAGGGTAGCATTATGGTTGAGAGCATGACTCTCACCAAAGAGCCTGGATTTGTTTAGTGACTCCACCAGCAACTAGTTATAAGACGTTGACTGAGTGACCTGGCCTCACTGTCCCTCTGCAAAATTTATCTATTAAGTCAGGAAGATAATAGTATCTACCTCACAGGAGTTTTGTAAGAATTAGTTGAGTTAATGGCTATAAAAGATTCAGAGTAATGCCTGGCACTGAAAGTGCTATGTAAGTGTTTATCATCATCATCATCATTATCATTTTTGTTTATAAATATTATCAATTGTGATAAACATTCTGTTTTGGTAGGGAAAACTAGCTAATTACTCAAGTCTTCCTATTCAGTGTTGTGCTTCCATTGAAGAACTACTTAGAGAATTTCTACTTGCAAGTAGATTGTAACTGTCCCAAGACATTCTTTACCACATAAGTTTAAACATAATGTGAAATATTTTTCTTCTTAATAAAGGGTATATATAAAAGAAATCTTTTGGCTTAAAATTAGCAACAACAACAATAATAAAAACAACAGCTAACATTTATGTCAAGCATCGTGCTAAACATTTTTCACAGAGGGATAGAATGCTGTGAGCAATGATAATTGTGATCCCTTGAAAAGCGAACTTAATCAAATAAACTAAATGTAGTTTTAGAAAGGTTTAATCATCATATAACTAATTAAAGATTTCTCATAACATTAGTCTTCTATTTGAATCTGAGTATTTGATGGTATTTTTCTCTTTCACTTTTTTGATATGAAATGCTGCACTAAAGTATACTCAGCAACTGAGTCAACTATAGCTAATAAGTGGCATGCACTCCTTGTCTTGAATAGCTTTGAAGATCTTCTCAAATCTTTTTTTTTTCCTTCAGATCTTATTTTTGCATTCTTTGAGAAAGTGCAATGGATAGGGATGTTTGCACTCTTCATATATCGTATCATAGCTAGGAAAATGAAAAATCCATTGAAAAGAAATAAGGCAGGTGGTAAATGAAACTCAAAAAATATTTTTATGTGTAAATATATTTCTGTAGTTCAACTATTTAAAAAATATTTGCAAAACTGAAATATCCTGATGTCATTTTAATTAAATGTACGATATAGTGAATTTAGGAAGCTTATTGTTTTTATTGCAAATCTGAGTCAACAGGAAGGAAATATTAATCTATACAGCACAGAAACATTAGTTATGAACTTAAAATAAATATAGAAACAGAATTGTAACCTTGATAGTATCTAGATATAAGGGAATACAGTTAACAGGGAATCTGATACATCAGTTCTTTTTATCCTTAATCGAAAAGCAAATATGTTTTACCCTTTAAAATTATTAAATGAAATTCAGTATATATTTATTGAAAAACACCTCTGAGATACACTGTACTATAATATAAAAGATGAATGAGGTGAGTCATTTTCAAGGATCTTTAACCAAATAAGACAACACAGATCGCAAAAAAAAAACAACACAAACACTTTATATCAAATTATTTTTTTCTTTTTTATCCTTTCACCTGTGAAGCTTGTGACTGTTCCCATCTGGGTAATAATTGTGACCCAAAGACTGGTCGATGCATTTGCCCACCCAATACCATTGGAGAGAAATGTTCTAAATGTGTACCTAATACCTGGGGCCACAGCATTACCACTGGTTGTAAGGTGAGTGAATTGCTTTATTTCATCTCATAATGTCTTTTAAGGATTTCTATTTTGGTAGACCTCAGTAGTCTGGCATTTCAAAAGTCAATATTATATTACAAAACAATACAGAAATATCACTATAGCATGCTTGCAGGTATTGATCAGTATCTTATATTTTACTTGTGGGAAAGACACTCATCCATGATACTTACAAAAAAAAAAAAAGGAGGAAAAAGAACCAAAAATTCTAAAATAAAACCGGAAACATCTATAACTTCATACCTACACACAATGAATATATCTGCAAAGTACAAGGAAATTAAGAAAGAATTAAAAGAATTTGCCAAAAATCCATAAGAATTTCCCCCAACTTATACCTAGGTGTCAGTTTTCAGGAAGTAGGTGAGAGGATTCTGAAGAGTCATATAAACAACGTTTAGCTTACAAAACTACCCATTTTTTTTCCGTGAGCAGACCATAGAAAGTGGTGTGACCAGACTCACATTTAGAGAAATCTATACAGCTTCGGGGTAGAAGGCTGCTTGTAAGGCCTTTGCAGAAATGTTGGTGAGAGTTGACAGAGGTTTGGCCCCAGTCAATTATCCACTAGCATTTAGGCAGCAAGCTAAGTTATAGAACTCCTAGACTGATATGGCCTGCTGAACTCATGTATTTAGGGGGTAAGAAAGAGAAGGCCTAGGGATGCCTGCCAGGTTTTGCTTTGCAACAGGTGATCATATCATTTACTGCTAGAGGGATTATAGGAGGAGATGCAAGTTCAAAAAGGAAAGGTGATGAGTTCGGGGTTTTTTGTCAGCTTTTTGTGAGACTTTAATTAAATAAAATACAATTCACCTATTTAAAGTGATGAGTTTTGATCAATGATTACAGTTGTATAACCAACCCTTGTGCTCCATTGCAGTCTACTTCCCCTCCCCCCTGCCCCCAATCAGCACCAGGAAACTACTCTTTTCATTCTATCACTATAGTTTTGCCATTTCTACAAACTCACATAAATATAGTCATATTCCATGTTGTTGTTTGGAGGGTTTTTTTGTTTGTTTTGGGGGATTATTTTTAGTTTGGCTTCCTCTACTTAGTATAATGCTTTTGTAATTCATCCATCTGTTATATTTTATCAGTAGTTCTTTTTAATTGTTTAATAATTTTTCATTGTATGATATGCTATGACTTGGGTCATTTCCAGTTTGGCCCTATTATGAATAATTTTGCTGTGACCATTAGTGTATAAATGTCAAAAGCAGGTGTGTAGACACATTTACATTCCTCTTCACAAGAACACTCCACATCCCTGCCCGTACTCAAGATTCTAAGTCTTTTTTTTTATTTTAAGCATTCAATTGGGTGTGTATTCATATATTTACATTTTTTTTTTGTCCAATGATATTAGGAATAATTTTGGTTTTTTGTCAGTTATATATCTTCTGGGTGCCTATTTAAATCTTTTGCCTATTTTTATTTGGGGTTGTTTGTTTACTTAGTAATAAGTTGAAAGAGTTCTTTGTATATTCAGGATACTAGCCCTTTAATACATCTAGTTCTGCAACTGTTTTCTCCTAGTATATGACTTGCTTTTCAATTCCTCTAAGTATCTTTAATTTTTATAAAAATTAGTTTATTATTTTTTTCTTTGATGGTTCATGCTTTTTATGGTCCATCTAGGAAGTAAATTTATATTTCTTAAAGGTCTGAAGTATCTCTCCTGTGTTTTCTTCAAGAAGTTTTACAGTTTTATGTCTTAAATTTGGGTCCATGTTCAATTTTCAATATTAATTTTTATATACGGTATGAAGTAAAGGTCAAAATTCATGTTTTTTCTGGATGTCCAATTTTTCCAACACCAATTGTTGAAAAGGCTATCTTATTTTCCCCATTGAATTACTTTGATTCCTTTGTCAAAATAAACTGACCATATATGCATTCACACATTTCTGGACTCTATTCTGTTTCATTGATTTTTGTCTATCCTTATGCCGACAGCACACTGTCTTGATCACTGTAGCTTTCTAGCAAGGAATGAAATTAGGTGGTATAAGCTCTCCAACCTTGTTCATCATTTCCCATACCATTTGGTTACATTGAATCCTTGGCATTTCCATAAAAATTGACAACTCAGCTTGCCAATTTCTTTCTAAAAAGCCTGCTAAGATTTCATTGGGATTATGTTAAATCTACAGGTCAATTTGGGAAAAATTGACATTTTAAGACCATCAGATCTTCCAGTGTATGAACATGGCCTAACTTTCCATTTAGTTAAGTCTTTATCATTTTCCTCAACAATGTTTTATAGGTTTTGGTGTGCAAGACTTGCATGTGCATTATTAAATTTATTGTTGTATTTCATATTTTTGATGCAAGTGCTATTATTTGTTCCATTTCAGTTTCCAATTGTTTGTTACTAGAATAGAAAAATACAGTTATTTTTATACATGAACCTTCTACACTGCAATCTTCCTAAGCTTATTAGTTTTACTTGCTTTTTGGTAGATTCATTAGGATTTTTTATCTAGACAATAGTGTCATCTGCAAATTCAGTTTTACTTCTTCCTCTCCAATCCATATAAGTTTTATTTCATTTTCTTGACCTACTGCAGTAAATTGTTGACTAGAAGAAGTTGGAGCAAACATCTTTGCCTCATTCCCTATGTTAAGTAGAAAGCATTCAGTCTTTTATAATTAAAACATAATTAAGAATGATGTTAGCTCTATTTTACTTATAGATGCTCTTTATCAGTTTTAGGATGTTTCTCATGTTCCTAGGTTGCTAAGAACTTTTGTCAGGAATGTGTGTTCAATTTTGTCACATGAATTTCTGCAGCTATTGAGATGATCATATGATTTTTCTTTTTAAGCTGTTAATATGGTGAATCATATTGATTGATTTTCAAATGTTGATCCAGCTTTGTAATCCTCAGATAAACCCTGCTTGATCATGGGGGATTATTCTTTTAGATTATGTTTGCTAGCATTTTGTAAATGGTTTTTGGATCTACATTCATAAGGAATATTGGTTTATATTTTTCGTAGTGTTGTTTTCCAGTTTTGGTATTGGGGTACTGCTAGCCTCATGAAATAGATTGGGAAGTATTCCCATCACATAATTTCTGAAGAGTTTACATAATCGATGAAATAGAAGACAAAAATACTCTAGAAAAAAGTCAGTGAAGCCCAAAACTAATTCTTTGGAAGGATTAATGAAGTTGACAATACTCTAAGAAGATTGATCAAGAAAAAAAGAGAGAAGAAACAAATAAAATCATGAATAAAGAAGGGGACATAACTATAGATCCTATAGACATTAAAAGAATAATATGGGAATAATCTGAACAACTTAGAACAATAAATTTGATAACATATTAAATGAACTGGAGGAAGGTTTTCAAAGGTTTATTTTAACATCCCTTTTTTTTTCTTACTTTGAAGTTAATTTGCCCTTGTGTTTCATGTTTCTTAAGGTGAAAACTTAGATTATTGACTTGAGATCTTTCTTCTTTACTAATATAAGCACTTCATATTATAAATTTCCTTCCAGGCACTACTTTAATTGTATCCCATACATTTTGATATGTTGTGTCTCAATTTTCATTATTTAAAATATTCTTACTTATTTTATTTTTAATCCAATGATTATTTAAAAGTATGTTCTTTAATTTACAAATATTTGGGAGTTTTCAAGATCTCTTTCTGTTATTGTCATCTAGTTCTGTATTGGTCTGAAAACATAATTTGTAGTTTTTAGTCCTTTTGAATATATAGAGATTTGTTTTTTGTCTCAGAATCGTATCCATTTTGATTAACATGTGTCCTTGGAAACAAGCTGTGTTATGTTCTGGCGTCGTTGGATAAAATCTTCTATAAAAGTCAATTATCTTTAATGATTTTTATGTCTGCATGTTTCTCAATACCTGAGGGTGTTGAGCTATACCTGTGATCTATTTCTTCTTTCAGTTCTCTCGGGTTTTGATTCATGTATTTTGTAGCAGTGATATTAGGTGTATGCTCATTTAAGATGAATCTATCTTTTTGAAAAATTGATGCCTTTATCATTATGAAGCATCCCTGTTTATCCATGATAATGTTCCTTGTTCTGAAGTGTACTTTTTTTCTGATACTCATATAGCTATTCTGTCTTTCTTCTGATTGGTGTTTTTGTGGTCATATACATTTTTAAACATTATCATTTATTCCATCTCTTTTTTAAAATAGTTTAATGTGTTTCATTTAGGTAGCATATATCTAAATCTGTTGTTTACCTTATCTTAATGCTTCAGCCTCTTAATTCAAGTATTTAAATCATTTCCACTTAATGTAATTATCAGTCTGAATGGGTTAAGTCTACATTTTGCTATTTGCTTTATATTTGCCCTATCTGCTCTTACCTTCATTTTTCTTCTTTTTCTACCTCACTTTGGACTGAGTAATTTTTTATAATTACATTTCATATTCGCTTTGACTTCTTAGCTCTATTTATTTATATTTTTGTCTTTGTCTAGGGAGATACATCTTTAACTTTTCCTAATGTACCTTAAAATAATGTTTTACCACTTTACATTTAACATAAGAAACTTGCAAGGGTAAACCTCTAATTTTCTTTCTTATCTTTATGCTATTGTTGTCATATAGTTTACTTCTATATATTATATGTCCCACAATATAATCTTATGATTTTGATTTAAATAATCAATTATTTTTTCAAAAGGAGAAAAAACTTATTTTCTGTTTTTCTATAAAAATATCAATTCCAGTGCTCTTTATTCCTTTGGGTACATCCAAATTTCTATTATTATTATTATTATTTCTAGTATTTCAGGTCTGCTGACAATGATTCTTTCAATTTTTGTTACCAAGAAGTCTCTATTTTTCCTTCATTTTTCAAAGTTATTGTTTCTGAGTATATAATCCTAAATCCTGTTTTTCAGCAATTTGATTATGTTGTCTTTTTGTAGTCACCTTATATTCATTTCTCAGGGGGTTAGTTGGGCTTGGATCTGTGGGATTGCCGACTTCATCAAAGTTGGAAATTTTCCAGCCATTATATCTTTAAATTTTTGTTTGTTTGTTTTTCATCCCCATCGTCTCCTTCTGGAACTCATTATGTATGTGTTGGACCACTTGATATTTTCCCACAGCTCACTGAAATTCTGTTTATTCTTTCATTCTTCTTTTTTCTATATTCTTCGTTTTTGTTAGTATCTATTGTTAGGTGTTCAAATTCACTGATTTTGTTTTCTTCTGTAGTATCTAATCTGTTGTTAATCCAGTTGCTAGTCTTTTTTCATTTAAAATATGTATCTTTTATCTTTAAATTTCCTTTTGGATCTTTTTATATCTTTCATTTCTCTCCTCCTTATATTCACATTTTTCATTTATCCTTGAGAATATTTATAAATATTGGTTTTTGTAAGGTAGTTTTCTGCTAATTCCATCATTTGTTTTATTTCAAGATCATGCTTACTGGTTGATTTTTTTTCCTGGTTATGAACTATATTTTCTTGCTTCTTTGCATGACTGGTGATTTTTATTTGGATGCCAGATGTTGTACATTTTTTCATTGTTGCACATTAGATTTTGCTGTATTCCTTTAAAGAGAGTTGAACTTTATCCTGGCTATCAGGTTAGTTACTCACCGATCACTTGAGTCCTTTTGATGCTTGCTTTTAAATTTTATTAGGGAAGGCCCAGAGCAGCCTTTAATCTAGGAATCACTTAGCCCTACTACTAAGGGGCTAAATACATTGAGAACACTACCCAGTGCATTACTATCTGTTCACTCTGGTTATTGGGAATATGAATTATTCCAAGCTTTCTGTGGACCCTAGGAATTTTTCAGCCTCAGGCTTTCCAATTATTTTTTTCTCCAACCATGTAGAATTTCATTCCATGCATGCATAGATCAGTACTTAGCCAACGACTCAAGGGAACCCTTCTGCATATCTCTGGAATTTTCTCTCTAACTTCCTTCTTTTTGGACACATATTCTACTTGTCTTCCATAAATTCTAATTGCCTCAGCTTCTCCAAACTCTACGCTGTTTCTCAATTCAGCTATAGTTTTGGACTTTATTTGGTTTTCCCCTCTTTGGGTTGCAGACTAGACTGCCTTTATGTTCTAACTCATTTGTTTTCCTTCTCTCAAAAATCACAGTCCTTCGCTTCCTGTTACCCAATGTTTGAAAACAGTTATTTCTTGGTTTTTATTTGTGTATGTGTTTTGTTTTTAGTTTTGTAGGTTAACGGATTAAAAGAGAGGAGATAAACCATGTTAAGTGCTCTAAAAACTAAGAGACTGTTTAAAAAGAAGGAATATTCTTTAGTGCCTAGTGCAACACAAAGATCAAGTAAGATTAGGGCTGAACTGTGTCCATTAAATTTAAGAGCAATAAATAACGGCATTTTTTATGTTAGTGAGAGCCATTCCAGTTGATCACATTGGACTGAGAAATACTGGAACGTAATGACCAAGTGTGGCCTGTTTGACTCCATGGTAGTACTCTATAGAGATGTAAACTATTATTTTCTACTGAGTTAGCACACATGTAGACTGTAACCATTCTTACATATATGATAAAATATCTGAATACATTCATCTAGAATACACTGATCTAGAGGAAAACAAGAGTATTGGTGACTGTTCAAGGAAGCGCAGATACATGTCTTCAGTTTGACGTGATTAAATTAAAAACTGGACAGGACGCTCATTTTTCTATTGTCAATAGCACTATTAAGTTTGAAGGTCCATAGAGCTACATTTTTGGAAGCAAAACAAAAAGTTCTCAAGAGTTCCAAAGATTTTTGATGAGTATGAACAATGTTTTAAGTTTCTATGACTGACATTTTGCATTTTTAACCTCAAATCCAAGCATCTGCCCCATCGCTTGACTCATGAATAAGTTGTACATAAACTTAAGAGGGTTCCATGTTATCTACAAAATCCTATGATGTGGCCAACCTCTAATGAAACTCCTGAAATTGAAGCTGATGCTTAATGTTCAGGATGTAAATCAGGACAGAATGTAGACCAAGTTTTTTTTAAGCATTTGTATGTTTGGTACCATTATATTTACTGATGATTGAATAAGCATTATGTTGACTGATGTCGATCGAAATATTTTGATTACTTTGAACCACTGTTAAAAATCTAAATTTCTGAATAGGTAGACACTTCATCATTATGAATAATTACAAAAAAATTCATACAACCCTCACAAATATTTATAAGCATGTATCCTACTTTTTAAAAATCTTGGATGATTATAATCTAAATGAACAGTGATTTGAGATTTATAGCTTTCGTTTCTTTGTGTCATGGATAATTTCTCTGTGCTGAGGTGTGAGCACACACATCATCTGAGCTTTTATTGAACTAGAATACAAAGCCTGCCATCTTTCACTAGCAGGGGAATAGTGCATAAATCCTCTATTGCTATACAAACATTACATCTAATTATGATTTACATTTCATGTTGGCTATAGTACTGTCTAAACATATGGTTAATGGTCTCTTTTATTCTCTACTGTAACTTCCTGAATAAACTCCCTGATTTGGAAAGGTCCCAATGTCTATCTGTACTGTTGACTAGTCTTTAAGAATTAATGCTTTCATCTTATAATAATAAATTTGTAGCAGACATTTCATATTTTACTTCAAGTCTAAAGACCGTTATTTTAGTTAATAAAGTCTAAGACATCTATTTTAGTTAAGTATCTCTATCTCACAAAACAATTTTTAACGTTATTACATGATTATAGTTTCCATAACATATAATTTTCTCTTTTTGATTATGGTCAGTTTTGTTTAAATGAGTCAAGGAAAAATTATTTAAAGGAATAAGTCAGTCATCCTTATTTTGAATTCTCATTCTACATCTGATATTCTATAAAGACGAGTTACTTGGGGGGATGGCAATTGTTTGTTCTATGCTTTGGAAACTATGGCCATGTTTGTAGTATAATAAATAATCACATTTTAGATCTTTGAGTTTAAAATACCTTTTTGGAGCATCCCCTACTGCAGGCCTTTTTACTGGATATGAAGACAGAAAAATACTGAACCAGAAAGACACCAAAAATAAGGCCAGGTGATATTTTAATATCAGAATCTGGGAAAATATTTCACCAAACATTTCGACAGGGAAGAGATAATAGATGGAAAGCTGGTGATGGTACATCACATCCTGGAAAGTGTTGTCCCGTAAGCAAACTTCTGGCAGGAGTAGAAGCAGGAATAGCCCTAGTAGTAGTGGGTATAAGAATTAAGCTGAGCAATGAAAGTGTGAGAAATGCAGAGTGAGATCCAGCCAGTCTTGGATCTGGAAATTTGTCAAGTTGTTATGCATATGAGTATGCCACAGAGCTGTAGATCTGAGATGGATAATTAACAGAAAATCACCAAAAAGAGGTCATAGACTAAGTACAAAGCCTGTATGGTGGCAAACTCAGACACAGAGGCAGGTGGTACTCACTTGGGAGACAGAAACCACACTAGTTGTTTAAACAGGGAAAGTAGAATATAAAGAATTGTTAACCGGTAAAAGGATAAAAGAGGGATATAAAATGTCCTGAAGTAGTAGGTACAAAAGAGTAGCTACTACTTCCAGGGTGAGGGGTGGTGGACAATAAAGGAACCAAGGGCTAAGGGAAGGCATCTCCCTGCCCCTGACTCCCAACAAGGCTTAGGTTCAAACATAGTTGAAAAGAATGTGGCTACCACAGGAGTGCATAGCCTGCTGGTGGTAAAACACAAACAATAATAATAATACACAAAACTCGCCAGAGTTTGTGGGAAAGTGTTGGTCTATAGACGCTACCCATCATTGCTGGAGGATATGGGTATGCTGGAGCTACTTAGAAGCAGCCTGCTGTGGTCAGAGCTTGTGTGCTGACCTAAGCAGCCTAGGGGAGAGAGTGGCCTGATGGCATAGCTGGAATTCTTTCTGGGCCTCTGGGCTCCCATGCTAAATAATTAAATAATAATGATGGCAATAGTAATGAAGAACCAGAACCCAGAACAGAAATGTCTTTCCATCACTATGGCCTTCTAATGAATAAGCCTAATGTTCTGCTACCTGGCCAGGGAGAAATGTCCACGGGGTCTAACTGCAATATCACAAAGCAGGGCAAGGAGAAGTGAGTTTAGAGCTCAGAGACAGCAGAGTAATCACTGGCACAGCTGATCTGTGAAAATGATGTATTCCAAGACCTTAAATAACATTTAGAAATCCACTTGAATTTTAATTAAAATTCAAGGAACTATGATCTCTAAATCAGAAACAGAGAGCCTTAAGCAATAGGAGACGAAGAGACATGTGGATGGCAATTGAAGATTGCTGATGAGATGAGATAAAGAAATTATTGAAAAGAAGCTAAAAATGCAGCAGTGTAATTAAAATAAGTATTGGTGGTATATACATACAACAGAATTTTCATGGTGTAGAATGGAAAGGACAAAATGGAGAACAAATTTGAGAGGCAAATAGGGAAATGACTACAGAAAAGAGTAGTATATTATTGATTTGGCAGACAGACAAAAATGATGTACTTTAAGAATTATAAGTGATCCTGAAGAAGAATATTGGTAACTTAGAACAGAAGTAAAAATCAAAAACAAATTTGAAGAAATAGCACTGAATTAAAGAACAGTTTTATTCTCAAACTGAAAGAACTCACCATGTTCCAGTAAATTAATTTTTAAAAAGACTCAAGCTTTTAAAAATTCTAGCAAAACTTGGCATCGTTTTATTTTATTTTTAAAATTTTTTATGTTTTTAATATTTTTAACATCTTTTTTGGAATATAATTGCTTTACAATGGTGTATTAGTTTCTGCTTTATAACAAAGTGAATCAGCTATACGTATACATATAACCCCATATCTCCTCTCTTTTAAAAAAAAAAAGTAGCTGCTTAAACATGAATATCAGAAGGAAAATAAAAAGATATCTTGAATTAGTAGCTTGATCCCCTTCTGTGCTAGTTTCCTTTTCCCAGAAATACGTTTTGTACTGTTTTGTTAGTTGAGTTTTATGTGTCTCAAGAGGTGGTGGATCTGGCACTTCCTTGGCAGCATATTTCACAGTCTAATAATCTTAATAGCTTCAATAATCTGGAATGTGTTTAATCCAGTCTTATTTGTTTGTATAGGTTAAAATTTTCCAAGGGTCTCTCATCACCCTAGCAATAGGAATTTTTTAATGGTCTCATCACTTTTTTTTTTTTTTTTTTTTTTTTTTGCGGTACGCGGGCCTCTCACTGATGTGGCCTCTCCCGTTGCGGAGCACAGGCTCCGGACGCCCAGGCTCAGCGGCCATGGCTCACGGGCCCAGCCGTTCCGTGGCATGTGGGATCTTCCCGGACCGGGACACAAACCCGTATCCCCTGCATCGGCAGGCGGACTCTCAACCACTGCGCCACCAGGGAAGCCCCTCATCACTTTTTAACTGCCTAAACTTTTACCTTTTTTTTTTTTAGTGTTTAAAATAAAAGGTTTGGAATGAGCATTAAAAAAAAAATTCTAACAAAATTTCAAATTACATATATAAAGAGAAAATCCTATGCATATCTAGGAAGAAGAAGAAAGGTTACCAGCAAAGCACCTCAGATTGGGCTTTTCTGCAAACCTAACTCTAAAACACAACATCCTAGATATCACTTCTCCTCTAAATTCTCCCTGGCTTCCCCACATCTGGTTTGGTGCTATTTATACGTTCTCATAGCATTTTGCATTTTCCCTATTATATCATGCTTATTCCACTGTGTTATATTTATGTATTTACTTCTCTCCCTACATTAGATTGTAAGGTATGTCTCTATACAATAAATGCTATAAAAATAAAATGATATGGTAAAATGGCTTTGTCTAAAGTTCAATCTTTGAAGTAAGAAGTATTTGAAGAAAACCTATACCTAACTCCTGCTCACCACAAAGACAGAGAAAACACAGTTTCTTTCTTATTCAGTAGCTTTATGGTTTCTGGACACTCATATATTTTAGTAAATGCAGGAAGCAATTTTAACATTATGTTCACTGATGTTTCCCAAGTGACTAAACTAGAACAGTACAAAGCATATAACACACACATGATTAATATGTGCTTAATGGAAGCATAGAAACATTAGAATTAAAATTTAAAGACATTGCCCGTGAAATGGTGTTAATCATTGCTGTTTTTATCTCCTCCATAGCCTTGTAACTGCAGCTCGGCGGGATCCTTGGATTTCCAATGCAATATAAACACGGGGCAATGCAACTGTCGTCCCAAATTCTCTGGTGCAAAATGTACAGAGTGCAATCGAGGCCACTGGAGCTACCCTCACTGCAATCCCTGTGACTGCTTCCTGCCAGGGACTGATGTCTCAACCTGTGATTTAGAGACTAAAAAATGCTCCTGTACCGATAAGACTGGGCAGTGTACTTGTAAGGTATGTGCTGCCGAAATTCAGTAAGGAAAAACCTTACTCAATTCTATTTCCATTGCTCAGTTTTAACTTCATTCAGTTATTTATTCCTGCATCATTAGGCCAAACAGACAGACAAATGAAAATTCATTGCCAGACACAGTTTTTTTCTAGCACACAGATAAGCACTGATTTTTAAGAACTGATTTTCAACCAAAACCCAACATATTTTTCTAGCTCGTATAAATGATATATTTTCGACAGTAAAGTTCAGTTTGTCTTTACATATTCACTTTGCTTCAACAAGAATACTGTGGGAGAGAAAAAAAAAGTTCTCTTAAGCATCATCAGAGAAAATCACAGCTAAATGATAAGGTTTATTTAAAAAAAAATTTCTAATCAAATTAATCCGCAATCACTGTACACTGAAAAATATATTTACTGCTGTGGAAGTTCAGTAAAATTTCATCACCTATAAGCACATTACAAACAGTGACTCTATGCAAATTTCAGTCCTCATTAATATTGTTAAATGACGTAGGAAAACAGCCAATTAAAAAGGGTAAGAAGGGCTTCCCTGGTGGTGCAGTGGTTAAGAATCTGCCTGCCAACACAGGGGACATGGGTTCGAGCCCTGGTCCGGGAAGATCCCACATGCCGTGGAGCAACT